>NC_052350.1:58556062-58605552 GCF_009727055.1 Benincasa hispida | reverse complement strand
TTATTATGTAAAGTCAACTAGATCCCTCCCACTGCCACAGTTTAGACAACGTGCCCGGTGCCTACTTGCATCGTCAACTCACCAGCCTCCAGCTGTCGCAAGATCTAATCCCCTAAAAGAAGAACAAACATGGTTAGTGGCGCCTGAATCAATTATCCAGGTAGAATCATCATTCTCTACTAAACAAGTTTCGAGTACAAATAAATCATATTTACCTTTATCCACCTTGGCCTTAGCCTTAGCTGCTTTCTTCTCCTTTAGATACCGAGGACAGTTCCTCTTCCAATGTCTGTCTTGATTACAATGGAAACACTTTCCTTTAGCAACTGGTGGACGCCTCCTCGGGGCGACAGGCGGTGGGTTAGTAGGTGCCTTCCCTTTTCCCTTACCACCCTTCTCCTTCTTCCCCTTTGCAGAGTTAGAAGTAGAAAGTGCAGACTTCGTTCCTGAGGTGGAACCTCTATGGAATGTCCTTGAGGATGAAGCAACATTTGCCTCACCCTTCTGCCTCTCCTTACTTTTTAGTAAAGATTGGTATATCTGCAACTCGTTAAGGAGAGTTGTAAGGTTATATTTAACTTTGTTAAGAATCACATTACTAATAAAGTGTAGGAAGCTCTTCGGTAAAGAATGTAGGATTATGCTAACCTGGCTGTCCTCATTGATGGTAGACCCATTCAACTCTGCCACATTGAAGTAGACCATCATGTTTAGCACATGTTCACAAACAGAGGTGCCTTCTTGCATTTTGGAGTTGAATATATAATTGAGAGCCTCATGCATAAGCTGTTTAGACGGTTGTCCAAACATCCCCCATAGGGACTCCATGATCTAACGAGCTGAGGCCATAGGCTCATGCTTCTTGGCCAAGACTTTAGAAAAACTTGCCAAGATATAGGCTCAGGCCTTCTCATTCGCCCTTGTCCATCGCTCGTATACCTCTTGAAAATTTCGAGCCGCATTTGGAGCTGGAATAGGAGGACAAGCCTCCGTGAGAGCGAACATGAGATCCTTGATGATTAGGATCATCGTGATCATATGTTTCCATGTTGAAAAATTGTCGCCAGTCAATTTTTCAGTGCTTAACAATGATAAGATGGCTGTAGCCATTTGAAAAAGTTGCTGAAAATACGAACAAATCTTGATTAGTTTTTTGCTAAACCACTTTTAAACCAATTAGTTTTGCAAAACAGTTTCAAGTACCCTAAGTAATAGACTTCTGTTTTGCAATGATGCCCCAGTGAGTCAGGACAAATGCCACCGGTGGAGTGATCAGTTGCCCCTTCACTGGGATGAGACATTCTCAACCATTAGGCAGAACCAACTCTTGGAACTGAACCTAACAGCCACCATTTTTCGATCCATCGTTAACATTTAATTATTCCATGTAAGTGTAACCCCTCATTTTCGGTGCCAGAGTTCCGCCCTAATGCACTTGCCGTAGGGAAAAGACAGATTAGAACAAAGAGACTAAGTTACCTTATCTTCTTACAGAAGATCAAATAAAGAATCTGATGACGGGAAATTGGAAGTCAAATTTTACTCGACAAACAACTTCCCTTGGGCAACCCTAGTCAACGCAATCCATGCAATCATGCTACAACCATATCACGGCAAGTCATATTCCAATGGAAATGTGGTGCTCCTAATTCTAGGACGCATGTGCTGAACGCAAAGTGTCCATAGAGCTTATTCCTAAGTCTCTATTCTTGTCCTGTGCGAGATGTAGAATGCATGAAAGCAAGGTGACCACATTCAATCATATCCTATCTCTTGGATGCATCGATGTGTTAATAATACATAATGCTCATTCTTAAGTGTCTATCTATGTATTATGTGATCTAATCTGGCTCTCCCAAGCCTAGATTCTGATCTAAATCTTCCCAAGCCTAGATCCTATCCTTAAGACTACCCACCTGAGTATCCCTAATAGACGAATGAGCATACATAATGCAAGACAAATCGCATTGAACTTGGTTGATGCAAGATTGCTACTATCCCTAGTGAACAACGCAAACCTTGCTTAATGCGTCCAACACTTATTACCTTCCCGGGCAGTTGGTTGTTGTTGACTTACTCATAGACAAGCAATGCGTAGCCTATAGATAGGTGTTGTAGGCATCTTCACACTAAGCAAATGAGGTTTCTTCACACACTCACGCAACGTACACCTCTCGGTGGTTGCTACATGCATCATATCCCTAATCAACATGACTAAGTATGAAAATACCCAAGCAATTCCACTAAGTGTTACAATGAAAGTAAAGATGCTAAGCAAGAAGATGGAGGATGAAGTCAAAAGGAATTAGAGAAATGCATGGAAAAACACATTGTATTAATTTCTTAATTCAAATGTAATACAATACAATATAATGGAAAAGAAAGGAAAAGAAATATCCGGCTTGAAGGAAAACTTTGCTTCCAGCAGATGGTGCGTCAAGGCTGCCGGTGGTGCCATAGATGGGTAGAGAGCTGACTCTCTCGAGATCTAGCTCCGGTCGAAAGGCTCTGGTCGCCACTCGGAATGATGAAGGAGATGAAGAACTCTCAGCCATCTTCTCACGCGTTTGTCTGGATCGCAGGGAAAATCCCCGGTTGAGGGATAATCTCCGGATGATTGAATTTTAGCTCTTCGTCCTCTATTTATAGAGCTTGGGTTACTGACAGTTTTAATTGGATTGCTTTGAGTCTGACGTTCGGCACATTCGTCCTTTCTAAACCTCTACCACTAACGACATGGTAGGTGAAATGTCAACATCAGCTTTGGATTTTCTCGAGGTAGATGCGTTGATGCATTCATTTCACCTACCTTGCATTGATCCATTAGTTTGCGTTGTCGCATAGCCGCAATCATTCAATGGCCGTATTCGCTTATACTACAACTCTACACGATGACCACAATCGCCTGACGAGTGTAATACTTATGCGATGGACGCATATGGCTAATGACACGACACCTATACATTGATCGATGCATTTCCTTGCGATGGAGAGCTTCTCCACCTGCGGTCATCTATGCGGTGGTTCGGTTTTCGCGTTTGCGTTTATTTCCTGCATTAGCTACAAAGATAGAACATTGAACACATAATTAATGCGAAGTAACAGGTTAGCTGAGTTTCAACATGCTGATCGATGCAAGCTCATATTCTTGTGAATTCCTATCATGATCGACGCATATTCTACCTAACAACCTTCATAATTCTAAGTAAAAGGCCTAAGATGACATGCATTTTTGCATGTCATCAGAAACGTGCAAAACTGCCATTCTTTAGGGGGACACTCTCAGGGTACCTCGAGGAGATGCACAGTAACTTTATTCAACCTAATGAAGGAGACCGAGGGATATGCATTGGACTTGGACTTGGTATGCGATGCAAGTCAATTTTACTCAACAACTAACTTCCCTTGGACTTGGTATGCGATGCATGTTCCTAATATATGCGTTGATAGTCATGTGTCGATGGTCATGCGTTGGATTGAAAAATGCGTTAATCGAATATATGCGATGACCATGCATCTTTCCACAAGTTTTCTTGTGCTTACACAAAGTATAACATGAACGCAAGTTTTTCTTGCGGATGTGCGTCAAGGTTGTTGATGGTGCCATGGATGGGCAGAGGAGCTGACTCTCTCGAGATCTAACTCCGGTTGAAGGCTCCGGTCGTCACTCAGAATGGATGAATGAGGTGAAGAACTCTCAGCCGTTTTCTCACGCAGTTTTTCTGGATCGGAAGGATCCGCCATAGGCGAATCTTAGGCTAGAACCTTGGATGAAATGAATTTCAACTCATCGGCTTCTATTTATAGAGCTTAGGTCACCGACAGCATTGATTGGACTGCTCTGAGTCTGACGTTCGGCGCGTTAGTCCTTTTCTGAACCTCTGTCACTAACGGCGTGGTAGGTGAAATGTCAACATTAGCTTTGGATTTTCTCAAGGTAGATGTGTTGATGCATTCATTCCACCTACCTTGCGTTGTCACGTAGCCGCAATCATTCAATGACCGCATTCGCTTAACACCGCAACTCTACATGATGACCACATTCACTTGACGTAGCATAACTCCCATGCGATGGATGCATACGGCTGATTAACCGCAACATCCATGCGTTGATCGATGTTTGCCTTACGATGGATTGTTTTATGTGGTCGTCTATGCGATGGTCCGGTTTCTAACGTTTGCGTTCATTTCCTATATTGGCTACAAAAATAGAACATTGAACGTACAATTAACCCAAAATAATGGTTAGTTTGAGATCAACCTGTTGATCGACGCAAAGCTCATATTCTTATGAATTCCTATTATGATCGACGCATATTCTGGCTAACAACCTCATTAATTCTAAGTAAAAGGCTACAGATGACATGCATTTCTGCATGTCCTTAGAAACTTGGATGGAAAAACCTTGGATGATTTGAAGTTCTGCTCAACGGCTTCTATTTATAGAGCTTGAATCGTCGGACAGCATTAATGGACCTGCCTCTGATTCTGACACTCGCGACGCGAATAGTCCTTTTTCTGAACCTCTGTTGCTAATGTCGTGGTAGGTGATAATGTCAACATCACCTTTTGATACTCCGAGATATGTTCATGCTTGGTTTCTGGGCAGTATCCAACGCATTTCCACCACCCTTGCGGTTCATCCTTCTATTATGGTTATTATTCTGTAGCCGCAATCTCTCTGTGATGACCGCATTCGCTTGACGGCCGCAACTTCTATGCAATGGATGCATGCAGTTAATGGCCGCAAAATCCATGCGTTGAACGTATGCATTCGCCTTTGCGATGGAGAGATTCCCTCATGCAGTCGTCTTTGCGATAGCCTGGCTTCCGCGTATGTGACCGCTTCTTGGGTTAGCTACGAAGATAGACAATTGAACGCGTAATAAAGCATAAAAGTGGGTTAGCCGAGATTCTTAATGCTGATCAACGCAAACCCGTTTTCTCATGAATTCCTCATATAATCGCCGCATATTCTACTTAACAGCCCTCATAATTCTAAATAAAAGGCCTATAATGATGTGCATTTCTCCCCGTCATCAAGAGCGTCAGTCCGAGTTAGGGTCACCACATTCCAACCATTTCGCTCCCACGCTGTTCCTGCACGATTTCTCCATCTCTTCTGTCTAATTTTTTTGTTTTTCTTTCCCCTTTGATGCCCATAGACTTTGAGGATTCGACTATACAGTGATTTGTGGCTAAGGGGTAAGTACTTAGCTTGAGTTTTGTAGTTTAATTCCATTCTGTTTCATTCTTGAGACTTGCTTTGTAATTCTATTGACAACTTTTCCGATTGGATAAAATTTATCTTGAATTTATTTTCAATTGTCTTCCAAGGGATAATCTGACAAATTAGCTATGTTTGTATAATTGATTGCTTTGATTGGCCCTAGTTTGTAATCATTAGGTGGTTGTCACCTAGAAGCAAAGGTTAAGTGAAGTTTGTGAAGTTAATTTGGTATTCCATTTAATAAGCATTACTTTCTAACCCAGATAAATTTCCTTTGAATAAATGATTAAACGATGGAAATTGATTGTTTGGCTTAGTTTTTCCTTTAATCTTAATGCCTGTTGGTTTATTGATTAGTTGAGGATTCTCGCTTTCCTTAAATTAATTTGATCTTATGGACTACCGGTGAGGATTCTAAATGAGTAGGGTAAGTTTTAATTGGAATTTCTTGCATGATATTTAGAATAAGTATATGATAGAATTGAAAAGGAACAGAATAAACTGGAATAACCTAAGCTAAGTGTCTTGTTCAATTGATATTTTTACTCATATTTCACAATTGTGTTTTCAATTTTCGTGCAATTTTCTTTCACAATTTTCATAAAACCCCATGGTTACATCTTACAAGCTTCAAACTTGAGAAATCTAAATCGACTCTCTATGGAATTGACTCTATACTTTCGTTGCTATATTTATTGAGTAAGTCATGGAATTCAATTTGGGCGCGATAAAACTTAGCTCCCGGTTTAAACCATTCACACCAAATTTTGGTGCCGTTGTTTGGAAGCCAACAAATTTCTTGATTTTTTAGGCTTGTAGTGCCTTTCTTGCTAATCGATTCTCTTTCAGTGCATGACCCACACTCCCAAGGGCTCTAGACAATTATATTTTGCAGAAATTTTCAAAGAAGAGCAGAGAATCAAGAGAGAAAGGAGACAACAAGCTACGCTTTAAAGAATTATTCGTGTTGAAGACACCTCTGGAGAAGAAAGTGTTCCTAAAAATCCACCAATAATGGTTGAATGTGAGAAGATGCCTATAGAGCCCGCAACACCTGATTTCACTTAGCATCCCCTATGCATTTCCTATCTAGAAACGACAGGTAATTTTGAGTTTAAATATGGGTTAATTCACTTACTTCCTTCTTTCTCTGATTTGCAGGGTGAAGATCTACACAAGCACTTGAAGGAATTTTATGTGGTGTGCGATGGAATGAGACCAAACGGGCTAACTCAGGAGTAAATAAATATGAGGGTGTTCCCCTTCTTGTTGAAGGACGATAAGTGGCTCTACATCTTTCCACTTAGGATCATCACATCTTGGGAGGAGTTACAGAGGAAATTTTTGGAAAAGTTCTTCCCACCATCTTGAGTTGCTAGTATCAGAAAGGAAATCTACAGTGTTTTTCAATTCGATGGGGAGACACTTTATGAGTATTGAGACCGATTCAAAAAGACCTGTGCAAAGTTTTCCCATCATCAAATCTCATACCACTTATTGATCCAGTATTTTTATGAGGGATTGATGTAAGCTGACAAGAGCAGTATTGATGTAGCTGTAGAAGGAGCCTTAGTAAACAAAACCCCTACTGAGGTGATGAAACTGATAGCAACCATGGCAACAAACTCCCAACATTCTTGCACAAGGGCCTCAGTCAGTGTTAAATAAGCAAAAAAGGTAAGTGAACTTCGAAAAGAAATAGCTGACCTTGTTTCTATTGTGAAACAGTTTGCAAAGATGGAGAATGAACAACCTGCTATTGTTTGCCAAATGTGTCATTGAGTTTGACATACAACTGATATTTGCCCAAGTGCTCTACGAGGAGCAGTTCCTGAGGTAAATGAAGTTGGAGGCTACAATTTCACTGGGCAAAATAGACGCCGAGAACCATTCAGTTAAACATACAATCCTAGTTGGAGAGATCACCCAAACATCAAAGGGGCGGATAGAATGAGCCAGCTCAGCCTAACCATGGAACTTCGTCTAGCTCAGGTATTTCCTTGGAAGATATTGTCAAACGTCTTGTCGACCACTCTTTTAAATTTCAACAGGATACAAAGAGTGTTATTGATGCTTTAGGGACCCAAGTCTCTCAACTTTCCACTTCGATGAGTAAGTTGGAGAAGCAGTCTGGAAACCTCCCATCTCAGCCATAACTGAATTCCAAGGAGAATGTGAGTGCAATTATGCTGAGGAGTGGCAAGGAGTTGGAGCCACCTACAGAAACTGTGAAAAAGCCAAAGTTGGAGGAACAAAGGACCACTTCTTTAAATCATACAATCACATCCCGAGAAGAGAAAAAGGAAGTATCCTCTAAACCTCTTCTTCCTTTAAATTCCTTTAAATTCCAAGCTTGCAAGGCCAAAGGTGCTTGTGGGAGACAAGGATAAGAAGCTGCTAGAGATGTTCAGAAGGGTGGAGATCAACATCCCTCTCCTCTATGTCATTAAGAAAATCCCAAAGTATGTCAATTTTCTTAAAGAACTATGCATGAGGAAGAGGCAAGCAAAAGAAAAATAGAGGATGATGGTAAGTCAATCTGTGTTTGCGATCCTTCAAAAAAATATTCCTGAAAAAAAAAAAAGATTCAGGTATGTTTTCTCTCCCTTATGTGATTGGTAAGAAGAAAATTGAGAGAGCTATGTTAGATCTTGGTGCATCTATTAATTTTATGTCATATTCAATATACCAAGAACTGAAACTGAAAGACCTTATTGAAACTAGTGTTGTGATTCACTTAGCTAATAGGTCTTTTATTCACCCGTTAGGAGTCATAGAAGATATCCTAGTTTAGGTTAATGATTTGCTTTTTCCTGTTGACTTTTATATTCTTAAGATGGAAGAACCTACGTCTATTTCATCTGCATCAATCTTACTTGGTCATCCCATCATGAAAATGGCCAAGACCAAGAACGATGTGGATGAAGGTATGTTGTCTGTGAGTTTAACAATGAAGTTGTGAAATTTAATATTTTTTATGCTATGAGATCTCCCACCGTTGGACATGTGCAGCCTTTGTGCCAGATTAATGTGTTTGATTGTCTTGAGCAGAGAGTAATTTGGGACACCTATGATAACGATGAGGAGGATTCATGCGACTTGATTTCATTAGGTAGCTTTCCACTTTGTCCTTGACAGAACCGGTAAGTATGCCTTATTGTTATGATGACAGTTCTATCAAATCCTAATTAACCAGGAAGACCAATAGAAGACGACCTTTACATGTCCTTATGGCACATTTGCTTTTAGGAGGATGTCGTTTGAACTACGTAATGCTCTAGACACTTTCCAGTGGTGCATGATGAGTGTTTTCTCTGAGTTAATAGAAAATTGCATGGAGGTATTTATGTTATGACTTTATTGTGTATGGAGACTCATTTGATGATTGCTTGTCTAACTTATCTAGGGTGCTAGAGAGATACATTGAGTCTAACCACGTGTTTAATTTCAAAAATTTTCATTTTATGGACTCGCATGGAATTGTTCTAGGACATATTGTCTCTGAGAATGGTATTGAGGTGGATGCTGCTAAAATTGATGTTATTGCTAAGCTCTCTTACACAACAAACATGAGGGAGATTTGTTCTTTTCTTAGCCATGCAGGTTTCTATCGTAGGTTTATCAAAGATTTTAGCAAAATTGCTCAGTTGATGACCTCTCTTCTTCACAAGGATGTGGCCTTTAAGTTTAATAATGAATGAAAGACAAGCTTTGATGTGCTGAAAAATGCCTTGTCGTGTACTCTGGTTATTCAGGCTCCTCGTTGGGATCTTGGTGGCGGGAAATTAGAAGTCAATTTTACTCAACAACTAAAATCCCGTGGATGCAGTATGCGATGCATGTTCCTAAGATATGTGTTGATAGTCATGCGTCGATGGTCATGCGTTGGACTGATAATGCATTAATGAATGTATGCGATGACCATGCATCTTGACTCTCTCGAGATCTAGCTCCGATCGAAGGCTCCGGTCGTCACTCGGAATGGATGAAAGAGGTGAAGAACTCTAAAACTTCTTCTCACGCGTTTGTCCGGATCGCGGGGAAAATCCCCGGATCACAAGGATCATCCCCGGATAGCTAGAATTTTAGCTCATCGACTTTTATTTATAGAGCTTGGGTCGCCGACAGAATTAATTGGACTACTCTGAGTCTAACGTTCAACGCGTTAGTCCTTTATGAACCTTTTCCACTAACGGCGTGGTAGGTGAAATGTCAGCATCAACTTTGGATTTTCTCGAGGTAGATGCGTTGATGCGTTCATTCCACCTACCTTGCGTTGATCCCATAAGTATGCATTGTCGTGTAGCTGCAATCATTCAATGAGCGCATTCGCTTAATACCATAACTCTACATGATGACCGCAATCGCTTGACGAGCACAACTCCCATGCGATGGACGCATACGACTGATTACCACAACATCCATACGTTGATCAATGTGTTTGCCTTTACGATGGAGTGTTTCTCCGCATGCGGTCGTCTATGTGGTGGTCCAATTTCCATGTTTGTGTTCATTTCTTGTATTAGCTACAAAAATAGAACATTGAACGCATAATTAACGCAAAATAACGGGTTGGCCGAGATTCGACATGCTGATCGACGCAAGCTCATTTTCTCATGAATTCCTAACATGATTGCCACATATTCTACCTAACAACCTTCATAATTCTAAGTAAAATGACTAAGATGGCATACATTTCTGCATGTCATCAGATCTTCCCTTCGAGATTATGTGCGACGTGAGTGACCATGCTATAGGAGCAGTTTTGGGCTAGAAGGTTGATAAATATCATGTGATCTATTACGCTTCGAAGACCTTCAATCTGGATCAGTGCAGCTGCACTGCGACAGAGAAAGAGTTTTTATGTGTTTTTTTTTCTCTTGAGAAATTTCTCTCTTATACTGTTGGATCTAAAGTAATTGTTTTCTTCTCGTTTGAGAGTTCAACCTGAAGCTTCAGGACAGGAAGGGATGTGAGAATGTTGTTGTCGATCACTTGAGACGGCTTGTAGCTGATGATGGTTGTCTCATTTCTGATGGAGACTTCCCTGACCATACACTAATGTAGGCAAACAGTATTTCTATGACTCCATGGTATGCTAACCTCGTGAATTATTTGACCACTAGTGAGTTTTCTTATGGAATGGACAAGCATAGAAGTGACAAAATAGAAAGTGAGTCAAAGTATTATGTCTTGGAGGAGTCTATTCTTTGGAAATTTGGTGGTGATCAGGTAGTCAGGAGGAGTGTCCCTAATGATGACTTCTTTTCTCTTTTAGAATTTTGTCATAAGCATGCATGTGGTGGACACGTCAGTCCCAAAAGAATAGCGAAAAAAGTCTTGGATTCTGGTTTGTATTTGGACACTTTATTTACATACTTTGTTTTTAATACTTGTGAAAGTTATGAAAGTCAGGAGGTTTGTCCCGTAGAATGAAATGCCACAAATTCTTATTCTTTTATGTGAGATATTTGATGTATGGGGGATAGATTTTATGGGATCGTTTCCTTCATCTTGTGGGTTTAAGTATATTCTTTTGATAGTTGATAATGAGCAGAAATGCACGTTATCATAGTGCTAAATCCTAAACAATGTTGGATTGCGTTGATGAAATATGTCAAATTGCGTCTATTAAGCATAAATTCTATGATATTGTGGTCGCATGCGTCCAATGCATTAGAGCAGTTGATCTTTATATTTTTGTGCAGAATAATGCGTTAACGCAATGCAAAGAATGCGATTATAGGAATACAGTGGTCGAGCGCAACTTCACTATAAGACTTTACATTGATCGTGCTCGCAAACATTTACCCAAGAAGAATCACCGCAACATGGTGGGCGCATCCGAACGATCAATTAAGATCAATAGGACAGAAAGCTGACGGCAGTCAAATCAAAATTAAGTTGAAAGCCGATAATAGTCACAAAGTACATCCAGCTTTATCGGTGACAATTATTCGGCGCATCATTCAGGAATTAAAGTTGTCCCATCTGTACAATCAGGAGAGAGAAGCCGCCTTTCACCTTTGATGCCTTATAAATACCAAGTGCATTCTTCAGAAAAAGGGTTAAGCAGTCGATTACCTCATCACCACTACAAGTTCATACCTCTATTCATAGTTTTCTTTTCCATTTTACGGCGGAGCAAGAGAAGAATGGTGACACCGAAGATTGTCCAAGGCAGCTCGAGAGAGAACCTTGGGGCATAAGATCAGAGAGCAAGCTGACTCTCGTGAAAGCGAGAATATCTTTAGAGCACGAGTAGAAACAGTGTAATGCCTGGCAGCAAGAAATTGCTCCAGGCTCTTTACTATACTTGCATTATTCTATACTTCATCTTATATCTATTCAATGGAAGTTCTATTTCTACATCTGCTCACTCCCTTAATATGCTTGAGTAGCTAAACTAGTTGAATGGGTTGAGAGGAACTAAGCTAACATGATCTAGGAAGTTCATTGCTTGCGATTGTCTTGTTTTATGTTGTGCAAAACACCCCTTTAGAGTTACTCGAGAGAGAATCTAAAGAAAGAACCTAATGTCTCAATAGAGCTAGGTTAGAATCTGGACTGGAAAGAGCAAAATTAGGCTTGCATAAACAAGAGATAGGGACTTAGAGATAAGCTCTGTTTGTTAACTTACATCACATGCATCCTAGGAATAAGAATGTTATTTTGTGGTCGCATATTTGTGTGAATGTCATGTTGTCATCGTATAAATAGAGATCGAATATTTACCGCATGTGTTCTAGCCTTAGAAGCTATGGCATTCACGCCGAGAGGTGGTTTACTATTGTGTGCATGTTGCATGATCACAAGGCATGAACGCATCCTAGGGAGTGTTAGTCGAAAACCTTCTCAACCCGTTCACCGCATATTCATCATATTTCCCGTTTACCAACTTTTTTCGAATTCTGCCGCATTCGTTATTATTCTCATTAACACAACAACAACCCAAAACTTATTTACTCAACTGGTTACCGCAAGTTTTAATAAAAATCCCCAACGCAACTATTTTCACAAGTCCCTGTGTTCGAACCTGGACTTACAAGGAAACTTAGAGGAATTTACACATGGATTCCTCTGGGGAAACTTGAGTGCACAACGCAATCCACCAACACATATCATCCGTAATTTCCACTTCATAAAATCAAACATCAAGTTTTTGACGTCGTTGCCGGGGACATCGACAAAATAGTTGTTAACGGTAATTTTTGTTATTTCTTTGCAGAACTCTCAATCTCTAGCAAACTACGACCCGAAGATTGAGAGAACATTTCGAAGGAGACTAAGAGACCGCCAGCAGCAACCACAATCCGATAATGAAGAGATGGCAGAGCAGCCCAGGAACAACAATGTCATGGCAAATCCGATTTTGTTGGCAAACAATCGCAATAGGCCCATTAGGGACTATGCATCGCCAAACCTCTATGATTTCTCTCCGGGAATCATGAGGCATTCCTTCGATGGAAGTAGATTTGAAATGAAACCGATGATGCTGCAGATGATCCAGGTTGCAGGTCAATTCATAGGAAGGCGTGGCGAGGATCCGCATGCTCATCTCGAAAGTTTTATTCAAATCTGCAATACTTTTATGTTCTAGAACATTTCTGCTAAAAAAATTCTACTAACGTTGTTCCCATTTTCTCTCTGTGATCAGGCTAGGAAATGGGCTTATTCGCTCGAACCAGGAAAGATCACTTCTTGGGAGTAGGTGGTGGAGAAGTTTATGAAGAAGTATTTTCCACCTACCGAAAATGCAAGACGAAGAAAGCTTATTACTAATTTTGAACAAGATATGGACGAATCGCTCAGCGATGCTTGGGCGAGGTTCAAAAGATTTGTCTGAGATTGTCCGCATAATTGGCTACCAGATTGCCTTCAAATGAAAATTTTCTATCACGGTTTGAATCTTGCTTTACAGACTGCTGCCAATACGACAGCAACTAGTGGTCTGCTTGATAAGACTTATGATGAGGGGAAGAATATCTTGGACCGCATCTCCAAGAATCATGAAGACTGAAGGGAGAGTGACCAGAGATTAAGACTCAAGGATTCTGATGCAAATAACGGTGTTATTGTCTCATTGCAAAACCAAATTACCGCAATGATGAATTTGATTCAAGGAATGACGATCAATAGCCCAACACCACAAGGTGGGCAAATTAACACAATAAGTCAAAACATCGTAAGGTGTGCGACTTGCAGTGATGGGCATGCAATGGAAGATTGCCCACAAAATCCACAGTCTGTATATTTTGTAAAGAATAACCCCTTTTCAAACACTTACAACCCTGGGTGGAAAAATCACCCCAATTTTGCTTGGAAGAATCAACAACAAAATTTTCAATCTGTGGCGCAAAAAGAAGGGCCACCAGGATTCTTTCAACGCAGTAACAGTCAACAGAGCAACCAAACAAGTAGCTCACAACGACCACTACAATCTTCTTCTCTAGAAAGCCTATTGCAGCAATACATAGAGAAAAACGAAACAATACTTCAAAGTCAGGCTACGTCCATCCGCAACCTTGAATTGCAAATGGGCTAGATTGCGAATGAGCTCAAAAGTAGACTGCAAGGGGCGTTGCCAAGTTCAACCGAGCTTCCACGCAACCCAGGGAGATCAGGTAAGAAGCAATGTCAGGTTGTGATATTGCGCAGTGGAAAGACCGTGGAGGGAGGAAGAAAGGACCAGAGTAGAACAACTTCCATCGCAACTGAGCCTGAGATTACGGCAACGCAAGAAGAAGAAAAGGAAAATGAAGCAATAGAACCTGAGGTTGCTTCAACCTCAAAGTCAAATGAAACGGGAACCGTGAAAATTCAGTTACCACCCTTCCCTCAGAGGCTAATGAAGAAGAAAAATGAAGAGTTACAGTACCAACGCTTCTTGTCTGTACTAAAACAATTACATGTTAATATTCCTTTCAGTGAAGCGATTGAGGAAATGCCTGCCTATGCCAAGTTTCTGAAAGACATGGTAACTAAAAAGAGAGGAGTTGGAAAATTTGCCACGGTGACTTTAACACAAAGTTCCAAATCTATCATCCCACCAAAGATGAGTGATCCTAGGAGCTTCACTATTCCTTGCTCCATAGGAGGACTCTATATTGGGCAAGCCCTGTGTGACTTGGGGGCCAGCATAAATTTGATGCCGCTGTCAATCTTACGACAATTAAATGTGGGGCAACTTGTGGCCACATCCGTGACTCTCCAACTGGCCAACAGATTTCTGTTTCATCCAGAGAGTAAGGTGAAGGACATGCTGATCACGATTGATAAATTTATTTTGCCAGCTGACTTCATCATCCTGGATTATGAGGCCGATAAAGATGTGCCCATCATTTTGGGGCGATCGTCCGTATCAATGGGTCGTGCTCAAATTGATGTGCAGAAGGGAGAAATCACTTTGAGCATAAACGGACAAAAACTCAAATTTAACATCATTCGTGCCATGAAATTTCTTGATGAGAAAGACCTGCCAAATTTTGAAGATAACCTGAAATTGATTGAAGAAGAAAAGTCTGATGAAGAGTGGGAAGAAGAGGATGCTAATGCATCCGTAGCTACCTGCAATGCGATCGTAGCAAAAACAAACAAAGAAGAAGGATCGACACAACGCAAGAAGTAGAGCCGAAGGAAGAAAGAAAAATAATGCAACCTTCTCTCGTGGAACCACCAACACTTGAATTGAAAACACTACCAACACATTTGAAATACGCATTCCTGGGGCAGAATGAGAAGCTGCCAGTGATAATTTCCTCCACACTTAATGCAGATCGAGAGAATGCGTTGATGAGCATTTTTAAGAAGCATGTGTGAGCAATCGGCCGGACGCTCCCTGATATCAGAGGAATTAGCCCCGCATACTGCATGCACCACATTCGTCTTGAGGACGACCACAAAGAAACCACTGAAAATCAACGCAGACTTAACCCTGCGATGAAGAAGGTCGTCAAAAAGGAGATTATCAAGTGGCTGGATGTGGGCATTATCTATCCCATCACAGATAGCACGTGGGTCAGTCTCGTGCAATGTGTGACGAAGAAGGAAGGAATGACGGTAGTCCCAAATGAGAACAATGAATTAATACTACAAAGGACCATCACTAGATGGCGCATCTGCATGGACTACTGCAAACGAAATGCGGCCCCAAAGAAAGATTACTTCCCTTTGCCATTCATCGATCAAATGCTCGACAGATTAGCAGGGAACGTTTTTATTACTTCTTGGATGGATATGCCAGGTATAATCAGATCATGATAGCTCCTGAAGACCAAGACAAGACCATATTTACCTACCCATATGGGACATTTGCTATTCATCGCATGTCGTTTGGCCTCTGCAATGTGCCAAGCACGTTCCAGAGGTGCATGATGGCGATCTTTTCAAATTATCTCAAGGACTCAGTAGAAATATTTATGGATGACTTCTCCGTTTAGGGGAACACTTATGAAGTCTTCCTAGCCAATTTGGAGAAAATTCTTAAAAGATGTGAAGAGACGAACCTAGTACTCAATTGGGAAAAATGTCACTTCATGGTGAAGAAAGGAATAGTGTTCGGACACAAGGTCTCCCGAGAAGGGATGGAGGTGGACAAAGCAAAGATTGACGCAATTGAAAAGCTTCCACCTCCAACCAACGTGAAGGTTGTGAGAAGCTTCTTGGGGCATGTCGAATTCTATAGGCGATTCGTCAAAGACTTTTCTAAAATAACAAGACCCTTGAGTGCATTGTTAGAGGCAGACAGGAAGTTTGAATTTGACAACAATTGCCTCATCGCATTCAAAATTTTAAAAGATGTGCTGATTACCGCACCCGTCTTGATTGCACCGGATTGGGCACTCCCATTCGAACTCATGTGCAACGCAAGCGGGTATGCGATCGGAGCTGCATTAGCACAAAAGAAGACAAATATTTTTCACTCCATCGCATATGCGAGTAAAACTCTAAACCCTGTTCAACTTAATTATACCACCACTGAAAAAGAGCTCCTGGCTGTGATTTTTGCGATTAAAAAATCTTGGGCATATCTATCGGGAACCAAGGTACTCATTCACACTAATCACTCAACAATCAAATATTTGATGACAAAGAAGGATGCAAAGCCGAGGTTGATCAGATGGGTTCTCCTCCTTCAAGAATTTGATATTGAGATAATTGATCGGAAAGGGACAGAGAATCAAGTTGCGGATCACTTGTCCAAATTAGAAAATCCAGAGGTTGACCGCAATGAATTTGAAGTGAGTGACGTGTTCCGGACGAGCAGCTATTTCGCATAGAAAAACTGCCCTGGTATGCGGAAATTGTTAATTATTTGGTTTGTGAACAATTTCTGAGGAGTAAACCTACCATTAACAGAAGAAGCTTAAGAATGAATACAGACACTATTATTAGGATGAGCCGAATCTGTATAAAAGAGGTGCAGACCAAATCATTCGATTATGCATCCCAGACGCTGCTCAACAACGCATATTATTGCAGTGCCATGATTCGCCATATGGAGGGTACTTTGGAGGACAACATACTACAGCCAAAGTTTTACAAAGTGGATTCTTCTGGCCTTCATTATTTAAGGATGTTGCTGACTACACAATGAAATGTGATCGGTGTCAATGCACTGGCAACATTTCATGGAAGAACACAATGCCAATGAATACTATCTTGGAGCTGGAACTATTTGACGTATGGGGGGATTGATTTCATGGGACCATTCCCTCCTTCAAATGGTAAGCACTATATTCTATTAGCCGTCAACTGTGTCTCCAAGTGGTTGAAGGCAATTGCATGCGCCGCAAGTGATGCAGCAGTAGTCTCCCTAATCCTGAAGAAAAATATTTTCACGCGTTTTGGCACTTCTCATGCCATCATAATTGATGAAGGATCACACTTTGTCAACCACAATATAAAGGCTGTCTCTTATACACATCTAGATGTGTATAAGAGACAGATATAAAAGAGCTGCTGCGAAAGTACAATATCCTCCACAAGTGGCCACCACATACCATCCGCAAACAAATGGACAAGCTGAAGTGTCCAATCGGGAAATTAAATTGATACTTGAGAAGGTAGTCAAACCTTCGCGGAAGGATTGGGCAATGAAGCTTGATGATGCGTTATGGGCATACCGAACCGCATTTAAAACACCTATAGGTTTGTCCCCTTATGCGTTGGTATTCGGCAAGGCGTGTCACTTGCTTTTGGATCTGAAATATATAGCATTGTGGGCAGTCAAGAAACTGAATTTTGATTTGAAGAAAGTAGGGGAAGCACGGAAAGTGCAACTAGTCGAGCTAGAAGAATAGAGGAACAACACATATGAAAATGCGAAAATTTATAAAGGGCACACCAAGCGCTGGCATGATCAACGCATATGCAGTAAGAACCTCCAAGTCGGGCAGAAAGTCTTGCTTTTCAATTCACGTCTACGACTCTTCCTCGGAAAGCTAAAGTCTCATTGGTCCGGACCGTTCATAATTCGACAAGTACTTCCGCATGGCACAGTGGAATTATCAAATAACGACGGAACCAACATATTCAAGGTCAATAGACAACGAATAAAGGCATACCATGGAGAAGACTGGCATCGCCAAGTCGACTCCATGGAATTAAGAAACCTTGAATGAAGAAGGAAGTAGGTGGTCCCTGCGTTATCAAATGATCGCAATTTATCAGGCACACAAAGTTTTGGAAAATCTCAAGTCTTCAGCTCTTTTCCCCACTACTCAGAATTATCCTTCCTCGACTATCTGTTCATTTATCACTTCTATTTCTACAAAAAAAAAAAAAAGAAAAAAAAAGCCTTTTATTTTGTTTAAAATAATTTTGCCCTCTCTTTTTATTCCTTACAACGATGGATTGCGAAAATATTATGCGAAGCAGCACTTATCAGAATTATCCTTACTTGGCGCTGGATTGCGGAAACGTTATGCGAAGCAGCACTTATCTTATTCCATCACTGCAACCCAATGACGAATGATCGCCGCAAGATGGATGCGTTAATACAATGCGGGCGACAACGCTAAATTTGGGGGTGTACTCATCCTTATCCTTACTTCAAATTTTGCGCTATCACATTGCATATTACTTTTCAAAATTTTATCACTGCATCCTCCTTGACTACCGCAATTATATCGTAAGTAGATAACTTTAGTAGTTTGCCACATGTATTCTTTTCCAAGTATGATTTCAATGACGAAAAATATCCTTCTATCTCTTTCGTATATACTAGAGTCAACGTAAGTCTTAGGATAGTCACCTCATGAAATATTTCTTGAAGTTAGGGGTTTACTAGCATTTTTTTAAAATTTTCTTTACAACGCCTTCTATGAATATCGCATGACTTATTTTAATCTTTTGGCAATGAGGACATTACCATATTTTAAATTTGGGGGTGACATATTTGTTCCCGACCTTGCTACAAAATTTTTTTTTTTATAAAATCTTCACTGTCAACGCAATGGGAAACCCATGTTAATAAGAGTTAAATTGTGAAAGGCACTTACCCGTAGTTGGATGTCTGCATGACACACGTGGGGGCAAGTTAAAACGAAAGTAAGTCACCAGGATCAACGCATAAATAAATGACCGCAACTTCACTGCCAAGTTGGTATGAGTTGAGTCTGAGAAAGAGTGCATTGCTCGTAGTTGGATGACCGCATGACACCTGTGGGGGCAAGCTAAAACGAAGACAAGGCACTCGGATCGGTGCAAGGTTAGAAAAAAATAGCAATGAAGAAAATTTTTGTGCACGGATAAATCATTTGACACCCCGGTGGAAAATTTTCTTTTTGAAATAAATCATGCGATGTTCCGGAATTCAGTAAAGTCCTTTTGAAAGTTAAGCTTGCAATCCCTAAGTCTTAGAAGTATTTTAAGAAGAGATTTGAATGAGACTTAAGGAAATTCTGGCATATAGAATTTCAACGAAGTATCTTGAGAAATCTAGGGAAAGAACTTTGCGGTTAACTTGCTAAAAGAATCTTTAGCTTATGCTTGAGGACAAGCATTGTTTAAATTTAGGGGTGTGATAACGGGCAGAAATGCACGTTATCATAGTGCTAATTCCTTAAACAATGTTGGATTAAGTTGATGAAATATGTTAAATTGTGTCCATTAAGCATAAATTCTATAATATTGTGGTCGCATGCGTCCAATGCATTAGAGTGGTTGATCTTTATATTTTTGTGCAGAATAATGCGTTAACGCAATGCAAATAATGCGATCATAGGAATACAGTGGTCAAGTGCAACTTCACCGCAAGACTTTGCAATTGTGCTTGCAAACATTCACCCAAGAAGAATCACCGCAACATGGTGGGTGCATCCAGACGAAAGGACAATTAAGATTGATGGGACAGAAAGCTAATGGTAGTCGGATCCAAATTAAGTTCATAGCCGATAACAGTCACAAAGTACATCCAGCTTTATCGGTGACAATTATCCGGTACATCAGTCAGGAATTAAAGCTATTCCATCTGTATAACCAGGAGAGAGAGAAGTTTCCTTTCACCTTTGATGCCCTATAAATACCGAGTGCATTCTTCAGAGAAAGGGTTAAGTAGTCGATTACCTCATCACCACTACAAGTTCATACCTCAGTTTCTAGTTTTCTTTTCCATTTTACGGCGGAGCAAAAGAAGAGTGGTGATGCCGGAGATTGTCCAAGGCAGCTCGAGAGAGAACCTTGGGGTGTAAAAGTAGAGAGCAGGCTAACTCTCGCGAAAGCGAGAATATCTTTAGGCACGAGTAGAAACAGTGTAAGGCCTGGCAGCAAGAAATTGCTCCAGGCTCTTTACTATACTTGCATTGTTATTATATACTTCATCTTATATCTATTCAATGGAAGTTCTATTTCTACATCTGCTCACTCTCTTAATACGCATGAGTAGCTAAACTAGTTGAATGGGTTGAGAGGAACTAAGCTAACATGATGTAGGAAGTTCATTGCTTGCGATTGTCTTGTTTAATGTTGTGAAAAACACCCCTTTAGAGTTACTTGAGAGAGAATCTAAAGAAAGAACCTAATGTCTCGAGAGAGCTAGGTTAGAATCTGGACTCGAAAGAGCAAGATTAGGCTTGTATAAACAAGAGATAGGGACTTAGAGATAAGCTCTGTTTGTCAACTTGCATCACATGCATCCTATGAATAGGAATGATATTATGTGGTCGCATATTTGTGTAAATGTCATGTTGTCATCGCATAAACAGAGATAGTGGTTTATGTGTAAACCCTATAGACTTATCGCATATTTATCGCATGCGTTCTAGCCTTAGAAGCTGTGGCATTCACGTCGAGAGGTGAATTACTATTGTATGCATGTTGCATGATCGCAAGGCATGAACCATCCTAGGGAGTGTTAGCCGAAACCCTTCTCAATCCGTTCACCGCATACTCATCATATTTCTTGTTTAACAACTCTTTTCGAATTCTATCGCATTCGTTATTATTCTCATTAACACAATAACAACCCAACACTTATTTATTCAACTGGTCAACTGGTTACCGCAAGTTTTCATAAAAATCTCTAACGCAACTATTTTCACAAGTCCCTATGTTCGACCCTGGACTTACCAAGAAACTCAGAGGAATTAACACTTGAATTCCTCTGGAGAAACTTGAGTGCACAACGCAATCCACCAACACATATCATCCATAATTTCCACTTCATAAAATTCAAGCATTAGCAGTGGACTATGTTTCCAAATGGGTGGAAGCAAAGGCCACTTTTACTAATGAAGCTAAAGTGGTTGAAGGTTTCTTGAAGACTAACATTTTGTACAAGTATGGCTTCCCTAAGGCAATCATCAGCAATCAAGGATCACACTTTTGCAATCAAGTTATTGCTTTCTTCTTGAAGAATTACAGTGTAAAACATCGTATTGCCACCCCATACCACCATCAGACTAATGGGCAGGTAGAGGTATCCAACAGGGAAGTGAAGACTATTTCGGAGAAGGTGTTCAACCCAGGAAGGAGGGGTTGGAGCCTTAGGCTTGACGATGCTTTATGGGCTTACAGAACGACCTTCAAGACCCTATTAGGACATCTCCCTATAGGATTGTCTATGGAAAAGCTTGCCATCTTCTAGTTGAGATCAAACATAAGGCATATTGGACAGTCAAGAAGTGCAACTGGGATTTAGAGGCAGCTAGGGAGGCCAGACTTTTACAACTCAAGGAATTGGAAGAGCTTAGATTAGAATCTTATGACAATTCTCTAATCTACAAGCAAAGAGCAAAAGATTTTCATGACAGGATGATCGCACCAAATGAGTTTTATGTAGAGCAAAAGGTACTTCTATACAACTATTGGTTGAAGTTTATGCGTGGAAAACTCTGATCCAAGTGGCTTAGGCCATTTGGTGTTTCTCACGTTTACCCTCATGGTGCAATAGATATCATTAATCTTGAGACAGGGAAAGTTTTAAAGGTGAATGGGCATAGGTTGAAGGTCTTCCATGATGGCGAGTCTTTGGATTACTTTGATATCGCCTACTGGTTGGACTCATCAGTTTACATATGATAATGAGCCGCTACGGTCGAGCAACCAACTATAAAAATTTGCGCTTCTTGGAGGCAGCCAGACTTTAAATTTATTTCTTTCATAGATTAAGTTTCAATTCTATAATTTTTCTTTTATTTTTGAATTAACTATTTTTATCATTCTTGAATTAGGATGGGTGGCGGAGAAGAGTTGTTTCGAGTTTCCTAGATCCTCCTTTCACTCTATTGTTCAAGGAAGTATTCTGATCCCTCGTGCTTTATTTTTAATCATATTGGGGATAATGTGTGCTTTTAAAGTTGGGGGTGGGGTGTTTGGATTTGGGGTCTTGTTGTTTTGTTCCTTTCAATGAGTAGTCTATGACATACTCGTATGAATTGGTTTTGCATGAGAATAGGTAGGATGAAGGAATTCACGATTTTCATGGCATCTTTTAAAATTTTACATAATTTTTTTCATAAATCTACAAACCCATTGCACATCTATCTTGACTATGTTAGCTTGCCTAGAATTAAATTATGGGACCATAAGTTTGTTATCACTTCGAAAGGCCTCAGTGATAGATATTAGTCTTTCCACAGTACAATTTAGCAATGCATTCTTTAAGATGTAGTCAATTAATATCACAATTTGCTCTAAAAATGATTAACCTAGGGCGGCCATGACAACCATGGTTTCCCTCTGAGCTAAAGTACTCTAGAGGAATGAGTAAGCTTAGGATGTCTTGCATGACAATTGTGTGGGCAGGCTAACACGAAAGTCGCCTTCCTGGATTAAGTTTCCCTTTCGTTTGTAAGAATAAAAAAGGAGAAGTGTAATAAAAAGCGATGCATGAATAGATTTTGACCATTCATATTTTATGTCATTGCTACTTTGAATTTAGGAAACCTAATTCAGGATCCTTCGAGCCAATGTAGGGAAACAATAAATGAGGATTTATAAGGCCATTTCGGGCTTTCTCTTGCTCAAAATAAATAACTTTGTGTTTGTACATGTGTGACAAAATTTAAACAAATTTTCAAACTTGTCCAAAATTGATGGAAAGATTTTTATTGCCTAATTAATTGTGAGTACGATTCTAGTTGATTGTTGAGCCTTAAGTAGGGAACATTATGGTTTGACAAACTGATTATTTGTGTATGATTTCTTGTTCTACCTTGCTCGAGGATGATCAAGAGCTAAGTTTGGGCTGTTTGATAGCACGAAAAATGTGCTATCTTCCTCTACTTAATTCGGGATTGTTATGCTATTTAATGTGTTTAAATTGATTGTTCTATAGGACCTAAGTGTATAAGAGGTTAAATGAAGTGTTCGGGACAAAAAGACGTCTAATGGCCACGCTAGGAGCTAAATTTCACAAATGAGGAAAAGTGGCCAAGAAGTTGACATTTTTGCCCGTTTGAAGTGTCACACGCTTGATTTGAGCATTGCATGATGCTGAAAGACAGTAGCTACTCCATTCGCGAAGAACAGGACAACGTGGCAACCTACATGTAGTGTTATGACACTACAAACTTGAAGTGGACGTGCAAAATACAGAGTAGCGTTGCGACAAATTCTATAAATAGAGCGTCAGTTCGAGTTAGGGTCACCACATTCCAACCATTCGGCCACCACACTATTCCTGCACGATTTCTCCGTCTCTTCTCTCCAATTTCTTGATTTTTTTTGCCCCTTACAATGATTTGTGGCTAAGGGGTAAGTACTTAGCTTGTGTTTTGTAGTTTAATTCTATTCCATTTCGTTCTTGAGACTTGCTTTGTAATTTCGTTGAGAACTTTTCTGATTGAATGAAATTTATCTTGAATTTGTTTTCAATTGTTTTACATGGGATAATTTGATAAGTTAGCCATGTTTGTATAATTGATTGCTTTCGTTGACCCTAATTTGTAATCGTTAGATAGTCGTCACCTAAAAGCAAGCATTATGTAAAGTTTGTGAACTTAATTGGGATTCCATTTAATAAGCATTACTTTCTAATCTAGATAAATTTCGCTCAAATAATTGATTAGACGATGGCAATCGATTGTTTGGCTTAGTTTTTCCTTTAATCTTAATGCTTGTTGATTTATTAATTAGTTGAGGATTCTCCCTTCTCCTTAAATTAATTTCATCTTATCGACTACCGGTTAGGATTCTAAATGAGTAGGCTAAGTTTTAATTGGAATTTCTCGCATGATCTTTAAAATAAGTCTATAATAGAATTGAAAAGGAACGGAATAGACTGGAATAACATAAGCTAAGTGTTTTGTTCAATCGATATTTTTACACATACTTTCACAATTTTGTTTTCAATTTTCGTGCACTTTTCTTTCATAATTTTCACAAATCCCCCTAGTTACATGCTATAAGCTTTAAACTTGAGAAATCTAAATTGGTTCTCTATGGGATCGACTCCGTACTTCCTTTGCTATATTTAGTGAGTAAGTCATGAAATTTAATTTGGTGTATATTGCTGTAAATTGGTTACAAGCTAAGTAATATTGCGCCCGATTCAAACCGTTCACACCACTGGACAGCAGTTAAAACTATCCTCAAGTATCTTTGAAGAATGAGGGAGTATATGTTTGTGTATGTTTCTAAGGATATGAACCAAAGATACACTGACTCTGATTTTCAAACGGATAGGGATTCTACGAAATCCACTTTAAGATTAGTGTTCACTCTTAATGGAGAAGTTGTAGTCTGGTGAAGCACAAAGTTGAAGGAACTTGTGAAGGCCCTAAGCGAAAACGTGGATCGTCTCAATTTTTGGTTTTCACAGAATCACAAAATGCATAAACAAATTATGCAGTGAAATTAAAAATTTACAGCATGCCTATAAAGAGGAGTAAAGGAAAATAGGTTTGAAAAATATGTACCCTTGAAGAATAAATCTTCTTCACGAAAAATCCCTTCTTAAGATCTATCACGAATAGATCGTAATCCAAAATGGCCACCACCAAAAGTGTTTCCTCTGTATTTTCTTATGGGTAGAGAGTCTTTAAAGAGGTGTGGGCTCTTAGTTTTTGGGTAGAGAGAGAGAGTAATTAAGAGGAGGATAAGATCTTTGAGGAATTATAGAGATTTCAGTTTTTGTCTTCTGTGAAGAAGATGAATCAAAACACACGATCAAGCAGATCAGATAACTTCCCTTCTTCACATCAATTTTAATGGAGAATTAAGGGAGGGAAGTTATTTACAACTCTTTAAAATTAAAATTAAAATTAAAATTAAATTAAATTAATTTAAATTTAAATAAATAATTATAGAATAACTAACTTATCATATATATTTATAACTATATGTTATATCATTATAACATAGAACCTATACTTAAATATTGTATCATATACAATATAACCTATAGTTATAATTCTCTCATTAATAAATGGCATTTAATATAAATCCCATTTATATTAAAATTAATTATATAAATCCAATTCACATAATTAATATTTTAATCACATCCAAATATTTATTTCCTCTCAAATAAACTTTATATTATAATTTATCAAATACATTATATTATTATATTATATATAATTAAATTAAATTAATTATATCACATATAATTAATTCCCTTAATTAATTTGAATAATTCAAATTAATCCAAAATTGATTCCCATAAATCTCTGTTGAGCTACAGAGCGGACCTAATGAACCTGTAAATTGAAGCTTCAATGGTATGTGGATAATTAATTAAACTTCTTTAATTAAATTATTCAACATCTTTAATTAAATTATTCAATATCCATTAACTGTCGGGCACTCCACTAAAGACCAACAGTTACACTCTTCATACTACAAATATATTTCTGTGTCCATTGGATATAACTAGTCAATAGTGCGATGACCCTTCAGAAATTGCTTGTAAGTACAATTAAGCCAATTACCGTTTTATCCCTATAGTTACATCTAACTTCTTATGTACCACTGATCCTTCTATTTAATAATAAGTCATAGTCCAACTATGACCAAACGCTCTTAGGCTAGGAGAGGGTGTAGCATCACATTGTTCAAGCCCCGGAACATCCTCTAAGGGAGCAATTTATCTACTTTCCCGACGTCGGGGGAAAAAGTGAATTCCGTCTTCTGTAGTTGTGTTCCCAACTCCCCAATCACACGAATCCCCAAAATGGTAGGCTTATTAAGTCTTAAATTCTCACCTATACAAATCAAAGGACCACCTTCATAGGCAGAAGTTCACAACTCACTCAGGATTCAGGTGATGTCACCTATGGTCATCCTGATGAAATGTAAGTCTTAATTATGACGACGTTATATAATATGATTGGTCATTTGTGGCCTGATCTTATACAAACTCCTTTGTGTAGAATACCTTCATTCACATGCCTTCACATGAATGATCAGGATCAGATCATTTGTAGCACTTTACAATAATTGTAACATATACAAAGTGGGTCGTAGTCATAATGTCACCAAGATAAGGTATCAAGCCTTATCCATCTACTACATTACTATTTAGGTTATCATTTAAACATGATCCACCTGTATGTCTCTACATAGTTATTTAAGCTACAGATGATAACCTTTGATGTTAGTTTATTGGTTTGTGAGTTTAATCCTGCTAAATGTCAAATAAAACATCTCATATAAATAAAATGTTTGTACAATACAATTAAAAGTTACAGAACCCTACGAGATTTAGGGCATCAACCCCAGCAAAAGCAGAGTTACATTGTTGATTCTACCATGGAGGCAGAGTATGTAGCAACTTGTGAAGCTACCAAGGAGGTTGTATGGCTTAAGAAAATTTTTATTGATCTGAAATTTATTCCAGACATGTCAATGTCCATCATAATTTATTGTTATAATAGTTGTGCTGTGGTAAATTCCAGGGAGCCTAGAAGCCACAAGAGTTGAAAGCACATAAGGTGCAAGTATCATCTCATACATAAGAATTGTGTATTGAAGAGACGTGATTATCACGAAAATCGCTTCAGAGAAAAATGTTACTGATCAAGTGACAAAGACTCTCACGGCTAATGTTTTCTAGGGTCACCTAGAGAGTCTAAGTCTACGAGACATGTTGCATGTGTTCCCAGATGACTAAGAACTTCTCGTTCACAATCACAAATTACTCAAAATTTACCGTCGAGTACAATTCAAGAGTCAAGGATATTGTATGTTGAGGCTTGAAACTCTTCTGTCGTTTACCTGATGGCAACTCAATCATGTAGATGAAGCTTCAAGAACTAAATGATAGTTCAATTATGTAAATGATAGGACAAAGCGCTAGACGATCATGTAGACGACAGTTGAGTATAGCTAAACAATCGTATAGACGACATTTGAAGAGCTAGACGATTATATAGATGATTGGACGCGGAGCTAAATGATCGAGTACATGATGCGATAGGAACTACATGATCGTGTAAACCATACTTTAGTAAATTCTAAACAATCGTAGAGTTAGAAAGAAAGAACACAGGAGATTAAGTGGTTCAGCCAAAGGCCTACGTCCAATGTGCAAATCGGGAGGGTCTCTTTTATTAATTCTTCTTCAAAGTTATTACAGAAAGAATGCCTTGCTCCCTCTAGTTTTTCTTTCTTTGTTATTTTCACATTCGTTTTTCTTATATACACAGGCACAATGGTCAACGATTAAGCTTTGGTGGTTACAATATCATAACAAAAATAAGTCGACAACGGTTCAACTGCCTTCAGATAACTCAAACCCGAGAAGGTCCAAGCATCGGCCAAGCTTGCTTAGTGGAACCGTTTTGGTTGGCATATCAACTACATCGTCTGATGTATGAATCTTCACTACCTCAACTTCCCCTTTCTCAATCAACTATCTAATGAAATGATATTTAATGTTAATATGCTTGCTTTTACTGTGAAACTGTTGGTTCTTAGATAGGTAGATTGTGCTCTGGTTATCACAATATATTCTGACCTTTTTTTGTGTAATGCCCAAATCGTTTAGTAAACCTTTCAGCCACAAACCTTCCTTCACAGCCTCAAACAGTGCAATAAACTGAACTTCTGTTGTGGAAAGAACCATAACAGGCTGCAAACTTACCTTCCAGCTTATTAACTTGTTTCCCCATAGGAAAACATAGCCTGATAGAGAACGTCTTCTGTCTAAATCCCCTACATAATCTGCATCTACATAACCATACACTTCATCATTGGATGGCTCATTCTGCCTATATAAGACCCTTGCATCCTTTGATGAGTAGATATACCTCAATATCCATTTAATTACTTCCCAATGTCATTTACCAGGGTTTTCCATGTACCTATTGACCATACTTGTAGCATAGGACAGATCTGGTCTGGTAGAATTCATTAGGTACATTAGAGATCCCACTGCTTGGGAATAGGGAACATACATCATATGGTTTATATGCTCTTCATCTGTACTTTTTGGACTATTTGCAACTGAAAGCTTGAATTGAGGTGCAAGAGGAGTGCCGATTGGTTTATCACCCTCCATTTTGAACATCTGCAATATTCTTGCACAATATTCTGACTGACTCACTTGCAATTTGCCCTGTTTTATGTCTCTTTCAATCTCAATGCCTAGGATCCTTCTTGATTCCCCTAGGTCTTTCATATCAAACTCTTTCTTAAGAAACATTTTAACTTCCCTCAACTCTTCTTTGGAACTCCCGGCCAACAGCATGTCATCTACATAGAGACATAGATAAACAGGTTCCTTGAAGCTATTAGAGTTTGTGTACACACACCAATCATAAGAGCTTCGTTTGAACCCCATTTTGGAGATCACTTCATCAAACCTCTCATACCAACACCTTGGTGACTGCTTAAGGCCATATATAGACTTATTTAGCAAACACACCAAGTCTTCTTCTCCCCTTTTCACATACCCTTGAGGTTGCTTCATGTAAATTATCTCAATTAACAACCCATGTAGAAAGGCTGTCTTCACATCCAATTGGTCTAACTCCAAGTCCTTTTGCACAAATAAGGAAAAAAGTAGCCTAACGGATGTATGCTTCACCACTGGAGAAAAGACCTTACTGTAATCAATACTTTTTTTGTGTGTGAACACTTTTGCAACTAACCTTGCCTTAAACCTAGACTTTCGCACCCCTGGAATTTCTTCTTTGAACTTATAAATCCATTTACATGAAATAGGTTTTTACCCTTTAGGCAAACTTACTAGTCTCTAGGTGTCATTTTGTTTGAGGGACTTCATTTCATCCTCCATTACCTCAATCCACTGTCTAGCATGAGGGTTGTTTTTTGCTTCTTTAAAGCTGGTGGGTTCATTATTGCTCACTGAAATTGTAGCACTTAAAGTTACACTAGCAAAGTCAGATTCTTGGTATCTAGAAGGTGGTGCAATAGTTCTTTTAGGTCTCTCTTGCTAATGAATAATTCTGTAAGTCTCCATGTGTCTCTATTTGTTCTTTTGACATATGTTCACTGGTTTTATCACCTACAAAATCTAGATTTTGAGAGGAAGTAGAAGCTCCATGATCATTTTGAGGCTCCACCTCAAACCTTGTGCTACTTATCTTTATCATAGATGTAGTTGGTTGTTCAGACATCATAAACATCTCATTCTCTCTGAATACCACATCTCTACTATTCACATATCTCTTCTCAATGGGATATCACAGCCTATAACCCTTCAATCCCGTTGTAAAGCCTAAAAACATGCATTTTACAGTCCTAGGGTTCAACTTACCTTGGCTTTGATGCACATAACCTACACATCCAAACATCTTTAAGTGTTCCAATTTAGGTGGCTATCGTGTCCACCTCTCTTCAGGATTTTTCAACTCTATGGACTGATATGGGCACCTATTAAGAGAGTGTATTGTGTAGGAAATAGCTTCAACCCAATATTTTTCAAGCAATAGTGCATTGGACAATTGACATCTAACTCTTTCTAGCACTATTCTATTAAATCTTTCAACTACTCAATTTTGTTAAGGTGTGTACCTCACTGTTCTGTGCCTCACTATGCTATGCTCCTTGCAGAACAAGTTGAACTCCTCTCAAAAAAACTCTAAACCATTATCAGTTATCAAATGTTTAATATGTTTAGAGGTATGCGTTTCAATCAAGGTCTTCCATTCTTTGAATCTACTAAACACTTCATCTTTGGATTCTAGAAAGTAAACCCAACTATTCCTTGAGTAATATTCTACAAAGCAAAGAAAGTACCTTACTCCACTTAGAGATGGAGAGTGAGCTGGCCCCAACAAGTCTGAATACACATATTCAAAGATCTCTTTAGATGTGTATCGTCCTTAGGGGAAACCTTGCCCTGTTGTTTTGCCTAGTATGCAATGTTCACAGAATTTTAAGTTGTCTCCAACCCCCCTTGGAAGAATCCCCTGGTTTGAGAGTACTTGCAGCCCTCTCACACTGATATGAGAAAGCCTTTTGTGCCATAACTCATCTTCTATGGGTTCTTCATCAGTTGCCATCAAGGCCAAGTGTGCCATTTGCACATCTTTGATGACATACAAGCCGTTCACTTTGGTTTCCACCAATACTACTCTAGAGTCTCTAATTATTTAAAAGGTGCCTCTCATACCTCTACACTCACAGCCAATTGCATCAAACATCCCCAAGGATAGGAGATTTCTCTTCAATGTAGGCACATGCCTCACGTTCCTAATCAACTTCACTAAACCATCTTCCATTTTCAGGGATATATACCCTATTCCAATAACTCTGCAGGTGTTGTTGTTTCCCATGTAGATTAGCCCACTATCCCACTTCTTGTAGGTGCAAAGCCATACCTTAGATGGTGTCATATGGACTGAAATGAAAGAATCTATAACCTAGTCTTGAGTCTCCATAGTATTCTACTCTCCACCTTCTTCAGTTGCAGCCAATAGATTTGAATACACAAGGGAATTCTCCCCTATAGTAGCCTCGGTCTATTTTCCACCCTTGTTCTGTTGGTTCAGCTTCCTGTTCAAGGCATGGCAATCCTTTTTCATGTGTCCTATTTTGTAGCAAAAATGGCACTTAATCTTGGACTTATCACCACCATTCATTTTCCTCTGCCCATTATTCTTGTTTTTTTCCCCTTTGAAAACAAGCATTCACTACCTTACTGATCTTTCTTGCTCATTTGTAACTCTAATTCTCTAACTCTTACTACTGATATGATTTCTTCTATCGTTATTATTTCTCTACTGTACTTCATGGCTGCCTTGACATCTTTGAATGATTTTGGTAGAGGGTTTAGTAATATGAAAGCCTTATTCTCTTCCCCAATATTGTCTCCTATTGATTTGAATTCAGAAGATAGTCTCTTGAACTCATTCAGATTATCCATGAGGAACTTTACAACATCCATCTTGTAAGTGAAAAATCTTTCCCTCAAGAAAGCTTTGTTACGCAAGTCTTTGTTCAGATATATCTCATTCAATTTGCTCCAGAGGGCATAAGCAGTAGGCTGGTCTACAATCTGCCACAAAACACTATTTGCGACATTCAAGAAAATGGTTCCATAAGCGTTTACCTTGATTATCTCTTTTTCTACCTCGGTGAGTGTTTCAGGGTACTTTGTTGGGTTCGTAATGGCCAAGAATTCCTTCTACTGTCCCAAGATTGCCATAATCTTCGCTTTCCATAGTTCAAAGTCTGTCTTTCCATCGAACTTCTCAATTTATTATCTAGTAGTGGCCAATCTTGATCTTCAAGATTGACTTTTCTTATTCGAAGTATGCAAGAATTCAGATTTTGGATCTGTCTTGAACTGTTCACTAAGCTCTGATACCACTTGTTTTCTCAGATGACTAAGAACTTCTCGTTCACAATCACAAATTACTCAGAATTAACGGTCAAGTACAATTCAAGAGTCAAGGGATACTTTATGCTGAGGCTTGAAACTCTTTTGTCGTTTACCTTATGGCAGCTCAATCGTGTAGACGAAGCTCTAAGAACTAAACGATAGTTAAATTATGTAAATGCTAGAATGAAGCGCTAGATGATCGTGTAGACGATAGTTGATTAGAGTTAAACGATTGTATAGATGACAGCTGAATTGCTAGACGATCGTATAGACGATTGGACACGGAGCTAAACGATCAAGTACACGATGCAATAGGAACTACACAATCGTGTAAACGATACTTTAATAAATGTTAAACGATCGTAGAGTTAGAAGGAAAGAACACAGGAGTTTAAGTGGTTCGGCCAAAGGCCTATGTCCACTGTGCAAATCAGGAGGGTATCTTTTATAACTTCTTCTTCAAAGTTATTACAGAATGAATGCCTTGCTCTCTCTAGTTTTTCTTTCTTCGTTATTTTCACATTCATTTTTCTTTATATACATACACAATGGTCAATGATAAAGCTCTGATGGTTACAACATCATAGTAGAAAAAAGTCAACAATGGTTCTACTACCTTCAATCTTGTTTTCTTGTCTTCGATTCTTTCTATAACACTGTATCTAGTCTAGGGCAAGTGGAATATTTTATTGGACGTGTAGTGTATGTCCTAGTTTATTGTTTTGTGTACTGTACTATTTTTGTATTTTATATTTGTGAACCCCACTAGCTTTAGGATAAATGGAAGATTGTTGGGGTTGATGCCTTAAATCTCGTGGTCTTGTAATTTGTAAATTGTATTTGTACAAACAGATTATTTATTTAATAAAAAAAGTGTTATTTTATTGGACATGTAATTGCATTAACCTAAAACTCAATAAACTAAGATCCAAGGTTATTGAATGTGACTTAAACATGTATTTGGAGACATAGAGGTGAGATCATGTTTAAGTAATAACCTGAATAGTCTACAGTTGAAAAATAAAGTTGGATACCTTATCCTGGTGACACTACGGATACAATCCGCTTTGTAGTTGTTACAATTGTTATAATGTGACACAAATGATCTGATCTTGATCATTCTTATGGAGACATATGAAAGGGGATATACATACAAATAGCTTGTATAAGATCAGACCACGACATGGATAGTTTCTCTTTATAACACTGTTACTAGAAGAGACTTACATTTCACCAAGATGACCATAGGTAACTTGACCATAATCCTAAATGAGTTGTGAACTCCTGCCTATGAGGGCAGTATTTTGATTTGCATGAGTGAGAGTGGCCAAATTGACTGACTCAATATGCTTACCATTTTGAGGATTTGTCTGATTGAGGAGCTAGGAGCATAGCTACATAAGAAGGAATTCACTCTTTCTCGTTGTTAGGGTAAATAGATAAATTGCTCCCTTAAGAGCTGATTCCATGTTTTGAACAATGTGGCACCACACTCTCTCTTGGCCTGAGAGAGGTTAAGTTATAGTTGGATTATAACTAATTGTTCATTAGAGGGATCAGTGATACTTAAGAAGTTAGATATAACTATAGGAGTAAAATGGTAATTTTAACCCAATTGTACTTACGAGCAATTTGTAAAGGGTCAACGAAATGTTGATTGGTTATATCTAATGGACATAGATATATCTGTATAGTGCGAAGAGTACAGTTGTCAGTCTTTTAGTGTAGTGATCGATAATTAATGAAAGTTGATTAATTTAATTAAAAATTTTAATTAATTAATCAAGTATCATTGGAGCTTCAATCTATAGATTCATAAGGTCCCTTTATTAGCTCAATAAGGATTATTGAGAATCAAATTAATTTTGTATTAATTTCAATTGTTCAAATTAATAAAGGAAATTAGTTGCATATGATACAATTAATATAATGTATGTGATACATTATAATATAATGTTTTAATGAGAGAAATAAATATTTGAATATGATTCAAATATTAATTATATGAATATGATTCACATAAAAACTATATGTTAAAATTAATATAAGTATGATTCGTATTAATACTGTAGGTTATATGAGAGAATAATAAACTATGGGTTATATTATATATGGTATAATATAAATCATAGGTTATTTGTTATTGTGATGTAACATATAGTTTAATATGATATATATATATAATTAAAATTCATTTATTTTAATTTGAAATTAAAAGGGGAGGGAGTTATTTTGACAACTCTTTCAACCCTTTCAATTCACTCTCATGTACGTGCAAAAATACAAAGAAAAAAAAACACAATGTAAAAACTGTTTTTCACCCTGCTTCATGATCTTGATATCCATCTTCCTCTCTGCGAAAAAATTCTTTCAGCCAAATCCCTTCTCTTTTTCAGCAAAGTTAACTCATAAAATCCTACACCTCTCTGTTAGTTTTCATCCTTGAGAATAACGAGGAAGATTTTGTGATGGTGTCCCCATTGGTGTTGCTACTGTGATGTTTCATTCGTCTTCATGAGATGGAGATCGATTCGTGATCTTGGCTGTGAAGAGGAAAAACAAAGAAACGTTCTTCGAGGGTATGTTATTGATAATGGGCAGAAATGCACGTTATCATAGTATTAAGTTCTTAAACAATGTTGGATTGCGTTGATGAAATATGTTAAATTGCGTCCATTAAGCATAAATTTTATAATATTGTAGTCGCATGCGTCCAATGCATTAGAGCAGTTGATCTTTACATTTTTGTGCAGAATATGCGTTAACACAATGTAGAGATTGCGATCATAGGAATACCGGGAGATCCCATGCGAAGACAAGCAATTTCCTCCGACAATGATGGGGAATCCCTAATTGGTCGAGTGCAACTTCACTGCAAGACTTTGCGTTGATCGTGCTCGCAAACATTCACCCAAGAAGAATCACTGCAACTTGGTCAGCACAACATGGTGGGTGCATCTGGGTGAAAGGACAATTAAGAGCGATGGGACAAAAAGCTGATGACAGTCAGATCCAAATTAAGTTGACAGTCGATAACGGTCACGAAGTATACTCAGCTTTATCGGTGAAAATCATTCAGCGCGTCAATCAGGAATTAAAGTTGTCCCATCTGTACAAACAGGAGAGAGAGGCCGCATTTCACCATTGATGCCCTACAAATACCAAGTGCATTCTTCAGAAAAGGGGTTGATCAATTAACAAGTTCACCAGTTGCTTCTGTTCATAGTTTTCTTTTCCATTTTACGGTGGAGCAAGAGAAGAGTGGTGGTGCCGGAGATTTCCCAGGGCAGCTTGAGAGAGAACCTTGGGGCGTAAGACTAGAGAGCGGGCCGAGAGCGAGAATATCTTTAGAGCACGAGTAGAAACAGGGGAAATGCCTGGCAGCAAGAAATTGCTACCAGGCTCTTTACTATACTTGCATTGTTATTTTGTACTTCATCTCATATCTATTCAATGGAAGTTCTATTTCTACATCTACTCACTCTCTTAATACACATGAGTAGCTAAACTAGTTGAATGGGTTGAGAGGAACTAAGCTAACATGATCTAGGAAGTTCATTTCTTGCGATTGTCGTGTTTAATGTTGTGAAAAACACCCCTTTAGAGTTACTCGAGAGAGAATCTAAAGAAAGAACCTAATGTCTCGAGAGAGCTAGGTTAGAATCTGGACTCGAAAGAGCAAGATTAGGCTTGCATAAACAAAAGATAGGGACTTAGAGATAAGCTCTGTTTGTCAACTTGCATCACATGCATCCTAGGAATAGGAATGATATTATGTGGTCGCATATTTGTGTAAATGTCATGTTGTCATCGCATAAATAGAGATAGTGGTTTATGTGTAAACCCTATAGATTTATCGCATATTTATCGCATGCGTTCTAGCCTCAGAAGATGTGGCATTCACGTCGAGAGGTGGATTACTATTGTATGCATGTTGCATGATCACAAGGCATGAACCATCCTAGGGAGTGTTAGCCGAAACTTTTCTCAACCCATTCACCGCATATTCATCGTATTTCTCGCTTACCAAATCTTTTCAAACTCTGTTGCATTCGTTATTTATTTTCATCAATGCAAACAACAAACCCAACGATTTATTTATTTAACTTGTTACCGCAAGTCTTCATAAAAATCACCAACGCAACTATTTTCACAAGTCCCTGTGTTTGACCCTGGACTTACCAGGAAACTTAGAGGAATTTACACTTGAAGTCTGCTGGGAAAACTTTACTACACAACGCAATCCATCAACGCATATCATCCATATTTCTACTTAATAAAATAACGCATCAGTTATCATTTCCCTCTTTTCGTCTTTATTTTCATAATAGAAGCATGTTTAGGATTCAATTTGTTTATCCATGTTTTCGTCACTCTATATTTTAAGTTCAGTAAAATAAAATCAATATACAATGCATTCAATTTCTCCAGCTTCGAGGAATTCAAAATCCCTTTATAATTATCCATTTAAATATAAAAGGAAATTTTTTAAAGAATTATATGATAATAATTCGAATAGGTAAGCACTATATTCTTAAAAACGGTCAGAAACAACTCTCAAATGTTTTCATCTTTCACAACTAGCATCTTTTTGGAAGAGAACTAAAGAAAATAATTTGTCTCAATCCTTCCCAATCGAGATCAATCTCGTGATTTGACTAAAAATTTAACTTCTTTTCATTACATTTGTTGGACCTTTTCAATTCCAACCAAGTCCCAAGTGGAAGAAAACGTTGATGCAAATTGAGAGAAATCACATTTGCAACAATATGTGATCCAAAGAGGGCCACATGGTTGAGAAACTACAATAGTATGGTGTACTCTTTCACTCAATCTATTTACCTTTGTCTGATCAACATTCATTTGAACAAAATACCTCTCCCTCTCAAGTTTTTCCTTCAATAGCGATTCTTCTTACATAAGAAGGGAAGAAGGAAGTAAGGGCATAAATTAAGAGATAGAAATGAAGAAACAAGCATGAAAGACGAGAAAGGAGAAGAAGAACACCAAGGTTTTAGTGTGGTTCATCAAGATATGCCTACATCCATGAGAGGAGCAATGAATATTGGTTATTGGAGAAATTTAGGGAAAAGGAAAAGCAAATAAGCTTCAACCTCACTAGTTTTCATACATTTAACTTTCTATTTTGATCCTTTATATATAGGATGATTTACATGTTTAGTTATGAGTATAATAGAAAGTAAATGGTTGATTTCACACTAGTAGTTACTGCATTACAATTGTCCAACTTGAAATCAACATTTAGTTGATTGATGAAAAACTTCTCTTCTCTGACTTATTTTCTTCTAACTTTTTTGAGGTAGCTCAAACCTGATAATATCCAGACACTTTTGATGTTTGACCCAAGGTACTATTTTTGTCAACACGTATGAGGCGTTGTCCAAGTTATGAACTTTGAGAACTTCACTCTTTCCTTTTTCTATCTGTTCTATGATAAAATGTTATTTATCATCTATGTGCTTTGTTCGATTGTGGTACTGTGAATTTTTTGGGTAGATGTATGGTGCTTTGATTATCACAAAAAAATTTCACTATTTTCTGTATAATACCATAGTCTTATAGTAAACCTCTTAGCCATAGGCCTTCCTTGACTGCCTCAGATAGAGCAATGAATTATGCCTCAATGGTAGAAAGGGCTACCATTGATTGTAGGGAAGCTTTCCAACTTAATACATAGCTTCCAAATAGGAAAATATATCCTGACAATCACCTTCTTTTATCGAAGATTCCCTGCATAATCTGAGTTAACAAAGCCAAATAGTTCCGGTTCTGAGTAAATGCTTTGTTGGTATAGGAGTCTAGCTTCTTTTGTACCCTTTAGGTACCTCAAAATCCATTTGGTGGCCTCCCATTGTCTCTTGCCAGGGTTGGACATATATCTACTATCCAAATTAGTTGCATATGGTATGTCTGGTCTTGTAGAGATCATCAAATACAAGAGATTTCCACTACAAGAAATAATGGATACAATATTTAACGAAAAAGACTATAAAAGACCTATCATAGCCTTTTTCGAAGGTCTCGATAGCCCATGTAATTAAAAGTCTTGGATTTTTTATAGTCTTTTTGTAGAGCTATAATGGATGCTATAATGGAGTATGGAGATATAGCATGTATACATGGCTATGAAAACATTCAATAGCATTAGTCTTCAGAGCTATCTTTAACATATAATAGCTTGCTCTCAATGCTATCTTTATTATATAATAGCCTTTTCTTAATGCTTTATTTGACATATGATAACCTTTCTTTAAGGCTATTATATCATATATAGTTTTAATATTATGTTATAACAAACAACATTGAAATTATGTCCATTTACATTACCTACACTTGTTTTAAGTTAAATAGACATATGAAATAATTCACAATGTATGCAATAAATACAATGACTTCCTTTCATTATTGAAATTTAGTAATCAATTTATATTAGAAACTTAAAAAAATATCCAGTAATACAAAAAATACATCAAATGTAATTTTCAACCATACAAGGTTCACAAAATACAAAATTTATCAAGTTTTGAGGATTATAGCATCATGGAATTGAGCTTCCGTCTTTGATCTTCATCTACCTATATAAAAATGAATTAGTATCAGATTGGTTCCCAAAACCACAATTGAATGTCAAAACTATATAAAAAGTACATAATTGTCATTTTGACTCTCAAAACAACCTAAAAATATGTTGTTCATTAATAATCGACAAAGTTACGTAAATACAACTATTAAACCTTTAATTACCTCTAAATTCATGAGTCTATCATTCATTTTAGCTATTCTCAATATAACAAATATATATAAGCATTGGTCAGGAAGGATAAGTTGGCATTACACTTCATAGATCATTGAAATAATAAATGTCACTAATTAGGCAATAATAATACAAGCAATGTTCATGAACTATAAATAGATGAAAATAGTAGAAAAAAGAAACAAAGGAACAATGAATAAATATGTTAAAAAAAAATTCAGAACAATATGTAAAATATGGAGATGTTTTACATTCGTTATCAATCTTGTGATGACTTTCTTTCTCACACTATCATCCTCTGGAATATTGGACCAAGCATAAGAGTAGGAAATCACGAGAACCATTATCAACAAATTCTAGACTTTTACACCAAAAAAGGGCATTGAAAATAGATGGATAAATAAAGAACATCTCTAAAGGATCTTTCTTTCCCATTGAAAGTCCTAGAATTCCTCTCATCCCAAAACCTTCCGAAAAATATTGTTTTGTTAATATTGTCTCATAAGAGCCTTTTCATTCCCTTAAAAAAATACGATTTGAAAATTAAAAAAGGAAGGAAGAATATAATTAGTAAGCATAGGTTGAATGCATAGGCATGATTATGCACATTTTAAAATATATTGTCTACTAAGAAATCTAATCTACACGTTAATTATCATTCATATAAAGTTTTAAAAATATATAAACAAACAACTTCTCACAACTTTTATTACAAAGAAGACTAGAAATATTCATTACTTTCAACAAACTAAGCAACAAAAAATTGATCAATTCAGCACCACAACAACTCACTAAAGATGCAACTAAATTTACACATATTTGGGTAACAATATCAACCAAAGATAGTATATTAAGGCCAATCAGCTACAGTTAAAAAAGATAATTACAACACTTACTCACAAAATTTAAATCAAAATCAGAATATGTGAAATTTAAGAACTTACACAAAATTGTCTTAAATAAATATAAACTCATTTAATTAATAAGTCAAAAGCAAAGTACGTACCTCACTCTTTCAAAATTAAGAATCATTTGTATACTACCATCTTGACCTTTACATAACTGAAGGGAGAAGAAAAAAAAAAGAATCTTAAAATCAAGAATCTAAATTCCACAATACAAGATAACACAGTAATCAATAGTAGTTTTTTCGAATAAACAAACTTATTAAAATGAAAGATGTAAAAAAACACACAATAGATGCAAAATAACAATACATAAGAGAAAACGCTAGGTCTATTTATACAAACATTTTTTGCGGGCAAGCATCGAGTGGGTTTTGTTTTACGGCAGATCTAGGCGAGCATCGAGTTCTTCACAGCATGGGAGTTCTGGACCAGATCAAGGACCAGATCAAGACTTGGATTGAGTTCGATCGAGGATTGAGTTTTGGATCGGATCAAGACTTGGATCGAGTTCTGGACCAGATCGAGTTCTTCATAATGGGGATCGAGGATTGGATTTTAAAATGGATCCAGGATCGAGTTCTAGTATAAAATTTTTAGACTAGACTTACAGAATCATCGACCATCAGAGGAAACAAAACCTAATACATAATTGCATTCCATTTAGCTAGCTTAATCTTCTTCAAGTGCAGAAACTATAAACGAACAGCAACCAAACACAAACATTAATCAATTGCCAATGGAAAAACGCAAAAAGGAAAATCCAAAATCAAATGAAAAAGAAAATGAAAATGGATCTAAGGATGAGTAAAGAGAGGAAAATCACACTTACCAAGGTTGTTGCAACCGACAGAGACGATGGAAAATCAGCCGTCGGTGGTGGAATGCGAACGCACATTTTAGAGCATCACACGAAGTTGAAAATGATGAAGAGAGGAATGAGAATGATATAGGTTCCAAGTGCTGAAAGTTTTGATTTGAGAAAATAAGGGTTGAGATTTGAGAGCAAGAAGATTGGGATTTTGTGTGGAGAGACAAAGAAAGGAAAGAAGAGAAATAGAGAAAAAGAAAAGAAAGAAGAGAAATAAGAAAATATGGGTTTGAAGGGGTGAAGTGCGCGTGGCCCCCAAAATTTTCCGTGTTTGGGCGGATAACCACGAAATTTTGAATGCACCCCCAAATTTTGATTTTGAAAATTTTCTCTTTTTGTTTTTTAAGTTTCTATAACCTATTTTAAAAAAGGCTATTTCCAAGAGCTATAATAAGTCATATTTGTTTTAGTGTTCCCACTGCTTGAAAGTAGGACACTGTAGACATTAATTTTTTATGTTCATGATCTATTTCTTTTGGTGAATTCTCTACTGTTCATTTGAATTGTTGAGCAATGGGTATGTTTAATATATTTTCTTCTATCATATGAAAGTTTTGAATTAGTTTGTCACATTATTTGACTTAACTGATGTATAAGTTTTGCTCATTTCTATTCTTTTCTACGTCTATGCCAAGTATCCTTTTTGCATAGCCCATATCTTTCATTTTAAACTCTGACTTGACGAAAACTGGTGAAGGTACTTATGCGAAAGCGTGGGGATCGTTCCCAATTTTTAATTTTCACAGAATCACAAAATTTTATAGAACAAAACAAAATTATGCATTATAAGATTTAAAATAGAACATGCTAAAAATAACACAATAAGAAGGGAAGAAGAACACTTACACTTGAAGTCAATCTTCTTCGCAAATTCCCTCCATCCGGATCACAAACTCTTCTTTCCCAAAAATTGAAAACATAACAAGACATCACCACAAAAGAATCTCTTGTATTCTCATTAGAGATTGAGAATTAGCAGAAAGCATGGGCTCTGCTATGGATTTTGGAAGAGGGAAGAAAATTTTTTAGAGAGAAATTCAGAGTTACTACTAAAAAACTAGGCTTTAATGTCAGTTTAAAACTGACATTAAAGGGGTACAATGTTGGTTGAAATCCGACATTGAAGATCGTATTATAAAAGATCTTTAATGTTGGTTGTCTTTAATATCAATTTTAAACCGACATTATAGTTGATTGAAATTTCAATACCAATTATCTTCAATGTCGGTTGAAAATCGACATTATACATCATCTTTAATATCAGTTTAAAACCGACATTGTACATCATCTTCAGTGTTGGTTTTTTTACCAATTTTTTTTTCAATAATTGTTTGTTTTTTAATGCCTCATTTTTTAAATTGTCCAATCCATTTTTAATGTTCATGAAAGAGTTAAAAATGATATTAAATATCTCATGTTAGGTCAAGAAATGTCCGTCATCGTATTTTATTAAAAAAAATATATATTTATTGTGATGCATGTCTATTATATTATGCATGTTAACTGTCCTGCATGGCAAGCCAATAAAACTAACCCATTGTACAATCACTTCTATAATATATGGACAACCACTTGTTCCTCTACAAACTACAATCAGTATCTAACTTAACTTCCATTATATTTGTAAACTAATATTTACATTCTATTAAGATAAAAAAAAATAATAATAATAAATCCTACCCTACACAAATTGTCGAACAAAACTAGCCCATTGTATTCGAATCTCATTGATCTCTTATTGGGTATATGGATTTCTTCGATTTACTAGGAATATTGCATACTGAATCTCGTCTTACCAACAAAAGTCTGCCAATCTAAAAGTTTTGTCTGCAAAAAACCAAATGAAACTAAATTATCAACAAAACAAATATTAAAACTAAAATATACTAATTATCCTATAGTTATGCTCATCATTTAGTAATAGGGCCATAATATATGTGAAGGTATCGGAGGTATTCGGTAAAGATGCCTACATTTCTAATAAACTTGCAAATGAATTAGTCCTTTCTAGAGAGAAGAAAAAAAAGGATACAATCCTTTTCTAAACTTTGGGACGTTAGAAATAAATCAATTACTATGCACAAATTTACCTTGCAATCACATAAATACATATAATGGAATCAGAAAATTTCATTTCAAATAATACAAAATTTTATCCAAAGAACAAACAATAGTGAATAAATACTCCATCTCCTTCCTTGTCCTCCATCATAGATGTCTTTCCTTACAATCAAATGTTTCTATCTCACAATATATATTCAAACTCACAACATCTTGTATATTATGAATAATGATTCTTCAGAAAAATTATTACATTTTTTTTTGGAAAGAATGTGTTAGAAGCAATGTAGAAGAGACATTCTAATTACACCTCTTAATAAATTCTCTCTACTGTAGATACTAGATGTAAAAATATAAAAATTACCGTGATGTTATCGTTGCTGCTCCGAGTTGTTGCTTCCATTGCGAGTCGTTTCAAGTACATTCCTGGATCTTTGACAGTGTCCTTGATTATACCAACTACCTCAGAGTTGCTAAGGACATCCCATAATTCATCACTAGCCATAACCTGATATATGCAACATCATGTTCAGGCATAAGCAAATGAAGAACAAATCATTAAATTAATTAGAATCCCATATATTTCAGCACCCAATTTGACATAGTTTAGTACTTTTACAAAGTTGAACCAACATCTAAATCATCTGGAATAAAACACACTAACGGAGGTATATAAGAACTTCTACATTAGCTAACAATTATTTCTTTAACTCAGGAGACTATAGCTTATTTTTCGAGAAGTAGAAGAAACATTGGTCAGTATTACATAGAATTGTTGGGGATGATGCCCTAAACTCTTGTATCCTGTAGTTTTTAAACACAAATCTGAACAAACGCTTGTGATGTATAATATATGATATTTTTTTCACTACTTGTCTTTGAATATTGGATGTTTTATTTGCTTTACCACAAACCAATTAACTAAAATCTCTGGTTGTCATTATTAGCTTAAGCATGTATGTGGAGACATACAAGTGGATCATGTCTTAAGTGATAACCAAAATAGTCTGTAGTATATGGATATAGGAGGGAAACCTTATCCTGGTAACGCTACGGAAGTGGCCCGCTTTGTAGAATAATTACAAGTATTGTAACTTGCTATAGATGGTCTGATCCAGATCATTCATGTGGGGACATGCGAGCAGGAGTTTTCTATACAAAGAGTTTATATAAGACCTGACCACGAAGTGTTAACGTCTCGTTATTCAACGTCGTTCATGATAGAGACTTCACTTCACTAGGATGACCATAGGTAACATGATCTCAATCCTGAGTGAGTTGGGAACTCCTACCTTTGAGGGCGGTCCTTGAATTGCATGGGTGCAAGTGGCTTGATCGCCGACTCAAACCTACAACTTTGGGGATTAGTCTGATTTAGGATCTGTGAACTCAGCTACAGTAGATGGAATTCACTCATTCCCGAAGTAGGGGTAAGTAGATAGACTGTTCTTAAGGGATCCCGAGGCTTGAATGATGTGGTGCCACACACCTTCTCATGGCTCGAGAGGTGTCCACACATAGTAGGACTATGTTGTATTGTTCATTAAAGGGATTAGTGGTACTTAAGAAGTTAGATGTAACTACAAGGACAAAATGATAAATTGGCCCAATTGTACTTACGAGCATCTGTGAAGGGTTATCATACTGTTGATTGGTTATATCCGATGGACACAAAAATATATCTGTGGCAAAAAGAGATCAGCTGTCGGTCTTTAGTGGAATGCCTAACAATTAATGGATGGTGGATCTTATGGCTAAAGAGTTTAGTCAGCTATTCACGTACCGTTGGAGCTTCGAGCCATAGGTCCATAAGGTCCCCTTGGTAGCTCAATGGATTCAAGTTGAGAATCAGTTTCTGGGTCAGTTTGAAGTATTCAAATTGACAAAAGGGAGTTTGATTATATATGATATGATTGAACTGGTTAATTATATTTTATATGATTGACTTTATGTATGAGATACATTAATTGGAAGAAAATGGATATAAATATGATTTATATCTAGTGGAGGAGAAAAAAAATTGGTTTATATGTGATATTAAACCATAAGTTAATGAATATAATATGATTATATTTATCAATTTATTTTGACAATTATAGGATAATTGTGCCCGGTGTTTTCTCCATAACCGTGTGTTAATGGGAGGTTTCATTCAGTTTTTGTAACTGAAGAATAAAATGAAAATCGTGTTCATTTTGCAAAAAAAAAAGGATCGATCATTTGCTCAAGCAAAGTGTATACTGCCTATCCCTTAGCTAACCGAGAGACTATACGATAGCTCAAAGTTGCTTCACAATTGTATACACGCGCGCCTCTTTCTAAATGATCGCCTAAGTTTTACTAAACAATCGTCTAGCGCCGAGCGTTTTCTAAACGATCGTCTATATGATCGCTGCCTATTTACTACACGAGTGTACTTTCTTCTAAACGATCAAGCATTGTCTATACGATAGACCCTGCCCTTCTCCCACTTGCTTGGTCATTGTATATCTTTTTTGAATGTTTTTTATAGCCTCCGATAAAAGATTGTCAAAATAGCTCAATTTTCTTGTAGTGCTTACATCGTATATGTATAGAAAGTTATATTCTACTCGGACAAACATTACATTCTACACCAATACATTGTATATTTAATCACATGAACTTCCAAGTGGGTGTAAAAAGAATGAATTGTTCAGAATTTAGAATCTATAATGTAGCTTGTTAAGTTATGTATTTGTTTGTATGATTTGTAAAGGCAAATATTTAAATATGCTTTGAAAAAGTGAGCTAGTGAAGCATATACATAATAAATATAGGCTTTATGTTGTATATATTCAAAAAGAGACAAATATTTATTTAGATAAAGCTTAGTTTTGGTGGAGGATGAAGCTCCTTTTGCTAGTTTCTTTTCTCATGTGTAATCCTCTAGCAACAAAGTTGTCCATCAATTCTTCCATCTCCAATTTGGAGGATGGAGATATTTTTGGGTGACAATTTTTTTGATTGGGTGTCCTCCGCTCTTAACGAATATAAATGACCTAATTTTCGTCTGTTTTTATATTTTTATGAATTTATTTTTTAAAAAAAAATAGAAGAAGCCTAGTTTTGGTGATATTGGTAATTCAAATTCATCGAAAAAGGGAGGTCTTCCCTCGTGATTTTACTTTTCAACAAATAGCATCAATCTCACTCATCCCCATCACGCAACATTATTATAACTCATAATAAATTATACAAAATACTCTATAGACTTTTGTATTTTGTGTCAAATATATCTTTTAACTTCTAAAAGTTTCAAAAATATTTTTAAATTTTCAAAAGTAGTCTAAAAATATGTTGGAATAAATGTTATGTAACTCTTTATGTAGGGTTACATCTTTTCAATTTCATAAGTTGTATTCTTTGATAAATGGTTGTCTCCTTTCATAAATAACCAAATTGAAGAAAAGACACAACTATTCGGATGGCCACGAATTAGTCTATAAATATGTCATTTCTTCAATTTGTTTTTAAAACTTCTTCCGTAAGTTTTTTCTCTCATAAAACTTTCCTCCTTTTCATAAATTTGTGCAAGTTAAGTATATCTATCAAGTTTTGTTTGTTGATTTTATGCACAGGGTGCTACATCCATAAGAAAGGTGACCTGTTCTATCCTAGAAGGTAATTACTCTCTAAACTCAAGCACTAAAGTGAATAAATTTGTTTTAAGGAGACAATGAGAATTTGTGGGGATCAAATCTTTAATGTATAAGTTTGGTTTTAGTTTCATGTACTTTTGCCTTCATAACAATTAAGACAAATTTAGTGCGTCTAGGTCTTATGTGTGATAAAATTCATTCATCGTGCATCTGCAATTCTTGTTGAATCTGTTTTAAAACTAAAATCTTTGTCTTTATGTAATAATAAATAAAACATCATCTTTAATCTGTTTTGTTTAGTTTGATTTTATCCACTAACAGAATATGATAATAATAATTTGAAGAAAATGTTTTCATATAGCACCACGTGGATCAAGATCTTAATAAAAAAAAATTCGTTAATATTCTGGTTTTTATTAATTGTCTAATTTTCAATTGAGTGAAGTTCCAATATGCAATTTGTGAATATTGGTGATTTCTTTGGGTGCAATTTCTTTTTTCTGACATTTTCAGTATGAGATTTTTTGGTTTTCAAATATTTTTAAATACTTTCATTCACTTCTTAATGATTCTGTTGTGTATTTCAAAATTTCAGATTGATTTTGAATTTATATTTTAATTTCAAAATTTAATTTTGATTTTGAATTTATATTTTAATTTCAAAATTTTGATTCTTGGTTCTGTAATTTTACTTTTCATCACATCAAAAAACTAATTTGAAGAAGAATTTTGTGAATTTTTCCCATTCAATAATATTCACTCAAATAATTTTTATTTCATATACACATTCTTTGTTGATTCTATTTTACACACAATTTTTGGTGTTGTCTGTTTTAGAAGAGAAAGTCCTCCTTATACCATTTTTTTATAGATTGAAAATATGTCTCTGTCATCCATATAATGTTATGTACATGTGGTTTACATATTATGTTTTAGAAATTAATTTTGTTCATATATTTTTTATATATGTTGTTTTAGATATCTCTAATATATATTGATTTTATTGCACAATTATTTTATGGTCTGAAAAGATAATGAAATTATTGAACTAAAAATATACACGATATTATGGTGCAGTTTCATCAACATTTTAGTACCTATAACCATTTTGTTGTAAATGTCGTATTTAATGGTTATATTGGATTTGAATGGCCGATAAAGAAATGAATTTTATTGGATATAAGCATTTTATTATGTAAATTTTGTTGCGTGTAAAACATATTTGATAAAGGATAATATGTATATCAGTTATATATATGGCCAAAGTGTTATATTCTTTATGTAATATTTTTTTTAATTGGCTTATTGCAGTCCATTGTTACTATTATGCATAATAGGTATCAAGCATTAGGATTTCATGTTGTGTTATGTTTGAAAAATAACTAATAATGTCTCAACTTTATTTGTTGCCTTATTTGATTTTAACTTGTGAGAATTTGTTTGCGTAAAGTTATTTACTTTGTTTCACAAATATTTGGTGATTGGTTTCACATAAATATCAATTTACCATTGGTGGAATTCATAGAAGAAAAAAGATGAGAAATTTGATTTCAAATGATGACAACGGGATATTCCAATCTCCCTTGCAACTTGTAATATGGTAATTTTTTTCAAAAAATAAATGCTATTATAATATTGAAGGAGAAGTGGGTTGCTTACACTTGAGGCATAGAAACATATACAAAATATTTATGTAAGAGCCACATTTTGAGTGGACTAGATAACACACTATATAATGTATGTAGTTCTGGATTTGAAAAAGAAAAACTACGGGAATCATTGGAGAAAATTAATATATATAAGACAGAAAATGTCATAACAATGAATTTTATAGTAAAAAAAAAAAAAAAATCTGATATATAAAATGATTTATTACAAAATTGGGATAAGACACATTTTGTGAATGTGTCTCCCCATAGGTTAAGGTTAGTTATATTTTATATGGAATTCCATATATGAAAATATAGGAAATTCCTTGTGAATTATGGAAAGGTTGAAACCTTCTTAAAGTCTTATGTTATTGTGGGGTATTTAAGAAAAGTGATTATTCCCAATTGATATTCCAAGTTTTAGAATATTGAATACAATTTAAAAAGAGGTTAGAATATGTTTGAGTGGGCTACAAAATATTTGTATAGTATTCCTAAAATGTGAATACAACCTATACCTCTTTAGTAAATAATAGTAAGTCTTGACATATATGATAAAGACTTAATGCAATTAGACAACTACTTTCTAGTAGAATTATCACAATTGACATTGTAAGGTCAAAAGATAAAATTGTAGATTCGCTTGTAAAAGGCCTAGAGAGTTGGCTGAAAGTCATCAAGGAAAATGGGTGACTTTAATTTTAAAAAGTTGACCAGAGAGGCAACCCGACCTAGTTGACTAGAGATCCCAAGATCTAGGTTCAACAGAAAAACCTTGGATATCTCAGTGAACACTGCGTTGATTGTCTTTTACTCATTCTAAGGATGATGAGACAGTGCAAGTGTGGTTTTAGGGTAAGCATTGTGCTTTTAATGATTTTTATAAGTTCTTGAATAATTATTTACGAAAAGAGCATATACGATGTTCTTTATAGGAATCACCTATGTGAGTGTGAAGGGGCCGTTTCTATGAGAAGTTTAAGGCAAATTCTCTAAACACTCATGAGACCAGGCGGTATTCAAGGCCAAAATGAATATAATGATGAGAACAAACTTTATTATAATGAGAAACTGTGCAACTTCAATTGTCTTAGCTTACTTTGTCAGCTTACCATTTATGGGGGGTTGTTGGAATAAATGGAATGTAACTCTTCATGTAGGGTTACATCTTTTCAATTCTATAAGTTGTATTCTTTGATAAATGGTTGCCTCATTTCATAAATAACCAAATTGAAAAAAGGACACGACTATTCGAATGGCCACGAAGTAGTCAGATCGAATTAGAAAATGGAAAGATTTATAGAAGCGTATATTGACTTCTTCCTTTGCCATCATAATGAAAGATGGGTTGCAATAATCTATTCTCTCGTTGGTCCTATGATTTCATTAATGAAAAGAAAAAGCAAAGGTCTACCATCTGTTAAAATTAGCTAGCTCTTTTATGTCATTTCTTCAATTTCTTTTCAAAATTTCCTCCATAAGCATTTTTTCTCTCATAAAACTTTCTTCCCTTCTTATAAATTTGTACAAGTTTGGTATATCCACAAAGTTTAGTTCGTTGATCTTGTGGATAGGGTACTACATCCATAAGAAATGTGATCTGTTCTATCCTGAGAGGCAATTACTCTCTAAACTCAGGCACTAAGATGAGTAAATTTGTCTTAAGGAGACAACGTGAATTCGTTGAGCTCAGATCTTTAATGTATATGTTTGTTTTTAGTTTCATATGTTTTTGTCTTCATAGCAAAATACTCCTTACCGTTAGTTGGATGAAAACCATTGGTGTTTTGTATAAAAAATATCCCTAGACTTTCAAATGATTCAAAAATATACTTAAACATAAAAAAAAAAAAGATTAAAAATACTCTTGCAGTCAGTGAAAAGGCATCATTACCACCCTCTTACTTCTCTATTCTCCCTCTTTTTCTTACTCTCTCTCCTTCAATTCTCTCTTATTCCCTTCATTAACTATTTCACATTTTTTTATCTAAAAGTAAATAAAATTACTCATCTCAAGTAGGTTATATAGACTATAACGAGATAAAAAGGAATAATAGAAGCACCGAGTGATCTTAGGACTTAAATATTTTAACAATATTGTATATTAGTAGTTGAGAGTATCTATATATAGAAATGAGAATAT
>NC_052350.1:58460214-58556042 GCF_009727055.1 Benincasa hispida | reverse complement strand
TAGTATTTTGATCCGAGAAAAGTTCAAACAAATTTATCACTATATTAATTATAGAACCACTAAAGCGAGGATAGCTCAATTGTTAATAACAAAGAGATCTGTGGGTCAAATCTTTCCTCCCCTTATTACACTAAAAAAATGACAGGAGTATTTTATGAATTTTTCTTTCTAATTTTAAAGTTATTTTTAAAACGTGGTATTAATGATTTCTATTCATATACTAATAATAAGGGTATTTTGAACTTTTTTTTTTTAGTTTAAGGGTATTTTTTATATTTGTAAAAGTTTAAGGGTATTTTTTAAATAAAACACTAACGATTTTCATCCAAAACCAATGGTAAGAGTATTTAAGTCTTTTGAAAGTTTAAGGATATTTTTGAAAATTTTGGAACATTTTTTACACAATTTAGAAAGTTTTAAGTACATTTTTTTTTTCATATTTTAACCTATAATTTATTATTATTATATCATGATGAAAATTTTAATGTAATAGAACACTTCAATTTCAAACATGGGCATTAAGAAAGCAATATAATACAATAGACGCTTCAATTTTCAAATGCGAACATATAGTTCAACTTGCATTAAAATATTTTAACGATCAAAAAACTATGTGATCAATAATCCCTACTCTAATTGATATGTACTTTAAAGTTTGAGTTCAAATTTTCATATTAATTGTATTATTATTATTATTTTTAATGTTGGATATTCTGACTCTTTCTATGAACATTAAAAGTATTATATTCATTTTTCTTTTCGTATCCTTCTACTACTTTAGAAGAGTGAGAGTGTGCAAAAAGTTTGATTAACAACCAAAGTTTAATTAACTTTTAATTAACTTCCTAACTCATTTAACATCTCAATTAGTCGGTCAAAAGATAGCTTTATTGTTATTCTTTTGAGAATCCCCAAAATAAAGTTGGTTGCCTTGATTGAATTTGCATATTGGGTTCATGATTATTCCAAGGTCATTAATGAATATGTAAATTTCTAAATCTTTAGGTCATCGTGATGTAAAGTAAACTTTTTAAGTTGAACCTCGTTTTTTAATATATAATGGATTTAAATGGGTTGGTATGGATCTAATTTGAACAATAATCGTACAAAATCTAATTATTTTGATTTTTATAATATTGAGAAAATCAATCTCTAAAATCAACTTTTCAAATTTTTGGGCAATGCTTCGCCCAAAATTCATAAGATTTTTGTTTTGAATTGACCATGGCAATAATATATATATAAATTTAGTTAAAAAACAAAAACCAAATTTAAACCACACATTTTTTTTCTCGATTTAAAAGTGGAAAAAATACCATTTTTTTATCCCTAAATTTTGGGTCTAGTTTAAATTTGATTCATAAATTTAATTTAAATAGTTATAATTTTATCTTCGAATTTTAAGTTTCATTTCAATTTAGTGTTTTAGGGCTTCAATATTTTGGAAAAATCAAGAGACTTCACGCTTTTTATAAGATAGATGGACTACTTCTCTCTTCACTCATTGGTTTTGAGATGGTATCCTATGTTATATAAAATGGTATCAGAGTCTATAATAAATTCTTAACGAGTATTCGGTCCAATAAAATGAAATTTAAATCTGATCAAGAATAATGAACTAAAAAGAGGCATTATCTTAAGAAACATGTCAATTTGTTTTGAGATGGAATCTCATGTTATCTAATATTTAAGATTTATACTTTTAGCTTTGAAATTTCATTAAATACTATCCTTGGTATTAAGGGGAATTCTTATAAATAGAAAAATCCAAAAAAATATTTACAATTTATAGTCAGAAGTCCCAAAAGTACTTTGTATTTTTGAAACTTTTTGCTATAAAATGTAAATATTTTTAAATATCTTTTATATTTAAAAATGCTCCTGGTGTTAATATCTATTAATTAATTTAAAATGATTAAATTTGATTATAATTAAATTAGTTTTCACTAATATTTATTACCATTAAAATTAATTTAAAATTTTTTAATTTTTTTATCTGAAAGTTAACGTTAAATATCAAAGTGACCATTAGTAAAAATTCAAAGGTAAAAATATGAAATAATAAAGTCTACGGACCAAATGGATACTAAAATCGATATTCACAAATAAAAATATAATATTTTGAAACATAAGTATCAAATAGAAATCAAACTCAAAATCACAAGTAATAATGTAATATTTTGAAATTTAAAAACTAAATGGAAACTAGACTTAGAATCGAAGAATGTAAAGAATTTTTTCCCCTTTAAAATCTTACTTTTTAAGTTTAAAGAAACCGAGGTCCCTAAATTAAACACTTGAAAATTGGGTAGATATGATTAAAACCACCATATACTAGGGGAAAAAAAAAAAAGAGAAAATTGTGAGAGTTTTTTTTTTTTTTTTTCACTCCAAAATATCTCATACCAATGAAAATAGTCATTCTCACTTATATGCCCATGATCCTCCTATTAACAAATCAATGTAGGACTTTGGTTAGATAAGAGGAGGATCATAGGTATATAAGTGAGGATGACTATCTCAATTGGTACGAGATCTTTTGGGATCAAACCAAAAACAAAGTCATGAGGGTTTATGCCCAAAGTGGACAATATCATACCATTGTGGAGATAGTTTGAGAGTCTTGTCCTTATCAAGTGGTATTAGAGCCATGCTCCTGAATTAACCATGCTCGGTAGAATCTCCAGTGCCGAACAAAGATGTATAGTGGAGCCTTGGAAGTAGTCATGGTGTGATGCGTGGTTGAACTCTATTGGATAGGTAGTATGCTTGGTGAAAAGGAGTTAACCTAGATATGAGTTAGACGGATGGATGACTGTTTGAGGGGAGGCTCAATAGTCCTTTGTTCAAGGGAAGGATTGTTGGGAATGTGACCAAGATCCCACATTGGTTAGATAAGAGGAGGATCATGGGTATATAAGTGAGAATGACTATCTCTATTGGTATGAGGTATTTTGGGTGAAACAAAAAACAAAGTCATAAGACTTTATGTCCAAAGTGACAATATCACACCATGGTGGAGATAGTCAGAGAGTCTTGTCCTTATTATCAAAAACTAAAAATTAAAAATATCACTTTAAGAATCTAGCAACAATCCATTGTTAGAGTTCAGATTGAACAAAGTTATTTTTCTTCTTTTTTTTTTCGCTATTCTTGCAACTTCATAAATGAAATCAACATATAATCAGTGTGTTGTGTTATTTTTTGGTTTTAAAGAAAAACTAAATCACTTCTATTTTCTTACAAAGAAAACAAATCACTTGTTTTTATTGACCTCTTTTTGCTACGTTCTTTTGAACCTCTTTTTCGTTCTATTTTTAATATAAAACTATAGTAATGATATTCTCTTTTTTTCCTTTAAATTTTAGATTAAGTTTAAAATTAATTGGCAAAATCTATCTCCTTCTTTCCTCTTTTTCTTTACATTTGATTTGACTACTTTTTGCCCTCGTGCAACAATTAAATAATATTAAAATGATAATTCTTCCATTATATTTTAGATTAATTAAAATGAAATTGGGTGACAAAAAGTATTGATTTTCTTGTTTATTCTCAATGAAGTTTTATTTATTCTAGAATATATGTAGAGGAGTAGAAATTTGAACCTATAATCTAGAAAGATCTTAATGTTAAACTATACCCATATGACATATAACTTGTTGAATTTTGGTAAAATAGTAGAAGTTCACTTGTCCCACGATGACAATGAAGTCTAGGCTTTGAGCACTATAAAAAAAGTGTATGACTTTTGATTTCAAGTTGTTTCACTTAGAAATATTTTATGTTTTGGTGCGTTAGCTCTAATTAAAATCCTTTTTTATTCTCTAATGTAAGAGTGAGATTAAAAGGTGGAGTGATACAAAACCTTTGAGAGAGTACTCTTGTAATCAGGATCAGAAATGATAATTAATTTGTGTGATTGTAAGAATTCTTCACATAGTGGAATTTTTATGTTTTATAGTTTTTTTCAGTTTGGAGTTTTTTTACGTTAATTTTTGTTTTTCCAATTTTGTTGATTTTAACTTCTCTATTTTTTTTTCTTATTCCTCCCATAGTAGTAGGAGGTTTTTTCCAATAAAAATTTTGATGAAAAACGAAACATTCTATAAATTGCAAATAATTACCAGCAAATAAAAGATAATTGGAAAGAATTATAGAGATTATGAGGAGAAATAAGTGATGAGAAATTAGGAAAAGAAAAAAAGAAACAAATTTTAGTTGACATTCAAGGAAACAAAATCTTAAGAAGAATTATCAATGAAGCTCACAACAATTAGTCTGTCATTAAAACCTTCTTAACGATTTGTAGATGCAGGCATGCACGTGTTATTAAAGCCTTAGATATCAAAATTATTCTTTTCCAATAATTTTGTTCATTCCTTTAGTTATACATAATGAATGCTATTATCATTTTAGATAACTTTATAAACATGAAACTAGTGTTATGTTTTACTTCAACAAAACTTGATTTCATATTTGTGGTACGAATTACTAATTATTAATCTTTTGTATATTTTAACAAATACCTTAGGCCAAAATTTCAATAAATTAATCAAGGAATTTCAAAATATATATAACAAATAGAAATCTATTTAATGTTATATTTAACTACATGGCTATTTCTCTAATTTTTTTTTTTTTAAAAAAAAAAACTACATGGATATAAGTTTTTTTTTCTTTTAAAAAAAGAAAAGAAACATTAAAGGTATATATATAAAGAGAGTTAATTTACATTGCTACAAAAGCTAGAACAATTATTTCACGTATCAACGTAACATATATGTCTCATAATAATCATGAAATATAATGTTGTGTTACTTCATTGTGAATTAATGAATATTTAGAATCTCGACATCTTTTAAAGAGTTATTTATTTGTTGGTATAGATTCATTTGTTGGTAGTATTGGTTGGACATGCATTTGCATCTTTCACTTCGTGGTTGTAGTTATATGAAGTTGAAGCTTCTTGCATGGTATCCCATTCTTTAAATGTTGTCTCTGAAAACTTATTCCAATCCTTTGAATTCCTTTGCTCACTTACTTCTAAGTTTCCTTCAAAACCTTCACTTCCCATGCCTTCATATCCAAACAAATCTTGCATCTTCATATAATTAAAAAAAAAATGGTTTAGTGGAAATAGAGAAACATTTTATTTTAGTATATCTGCTTGGGTTGACTTTCTAAAGTATTCAAAAATCAATCCAAATAGACGTCGTCCTTAAATGCATAGAGGAGATTAGTCGTCAAACCTCAAAACATGGATCAAACTTGACAAGAGGATCGACATTTCTTGTTACACATTCCAAAGCATTCCGCATCTTGTTTGAGACATTCTTACCGAGTAACTTCAATGCATGAAAAAGGAAATATTATTAACAACTCTCAGATCATTTTCTAGGTAGTGATGAAGAATTTTAAATACTCTTTTAGATTACCTCTGTCAAGTAAAGAGGACCCTTTTCAATATTGGTTTTTAAGAGATCATCAACAGTTTTAATGCCTTCAGAAGCCAAGATTTTGTGATAAACACCATTTCTTCCGATTCCTTCCAATCGCCATACCTCGTCTTCCCTTTGTGGAGGGTGGTGCTTCTTGTTCACTAAGGAATTGAAGTAAAAGAGACTATATTAGGTAAACAAAAAACAAATCTAGGATGATAGGAATGTCCTTAGAATATTTTAAAAGCTATGTTAATAATTAGATATGGAGATTGTGTTATGATATTCCGTTAAGAATAGAGGCAGTTGGGAAAAGGAGAAATTTAAATAATATTTTCTTGAGTAAATTAGGGTTTGAGAAAGATCTTCAGAGGAAATGTCGAAGTTCCATGAATTACTTCTCAAGGCATAAAATGTCTCATTTGATAATTATTTAGTCTTTTTTTTTTAAGTTATGTCTATAAACACTCTTTTCACTGCTAAATTTCTTCATTTCTTGTTTACTTTTTACCAATGTTTTCAAAAATGTTTTCCAAAAACAATTTTTTAAAAAAAAAATTAAAAAGTAGTTTTAGAAACATATATATTTTTCAAGTGTGACTAAGAATTCAACTCTTGGACTTAAGAAAGATACAAATCATTATAAGAATTTGAGAGAAAATAAACTTAATTTTCAGAAACTAAAAACAAAAATGAAATGATTGTTAAAACGGGACCTCAGATATCTAGTAAATTATCATCCTTTACATTTCAATATAGTTGATAATGGTAGGTTACATACCTTCTCCTCGATGATCCAAGACTCTGAATTTTGTAGAGACAGCTTCTTTAATTCTTGGAAACTTGCCTAGAATTTTCTCATTCACAATTCTTAATCCTAATCGAAATTGTTTAGATCTCACCCAGCTTGAGTTGTCAGTGAAGCTCAAACTCTTGATGAAACCAACTCCATTTTTTAGATGAAGTTTCAAATCATTACCTACAATTAATGGTCTTTTACCATCCCTTTGAGACAAAATGTTTTGGTTGATGAACTCGTCTGAGTCTCCATCGAGGACGATGACCTCAATTTGTGCCATCGACAAAGGACCGTCGGAGACGATGACATTGAAATTATTGGCATCAATGAGTGCAACTTGTAATGCATCTCCATTCCCCGTTTCTATCTCATTGTTGGTAAAAATAGTGGAAGCAATTTGGTTGAGAAAACATAACTCAAACTTGATAGTTTCTTCCTTGTGATCATTATTTATTTGGATATTGCTGCAATCAATAATCATGAAATGAAACAAAACAATGCAAAAGACATTAATTACTTTAACACTATTAGAAACGATTTCTTTTTAATTTATACTTCTTTTTTTCTTTTTCAAATTTTCAAATGTGATTTTCAGTTTGTATTGAATTCCCAACGGTCAAATTCTCAAGATAAAAACAAGTTTTTAAGAACTATTTTTTTCGTTTTTAAAACTTGGGCTTTGGTCTTGGGAGTATTATTTATTATAAGTTTAATTTTGTAAAATTAAAAACAAAAAACCAACGTCTCGTTTGATAACCATTTGGTTTTTTGTTTTTATTCTTGAAAATTAATTATTTCCACCTTCAAATTTTTTCCTTTGATGTCTACATTTATCAATGGTTTAAAAAACAAAGCCAGATTTTGAAAACTAAAAAAAGTAGCTTAAAAACTTGTTTTTGATTTTGAAATTTAACTAAGAATTCAACCATTGTACTTAAGAAAAATGAAAATCATTGTAAAAGATGGAGAGAAAATAAGTGTAATTTTCAAAAACCAAAAATAAAAAACGAAATGATTACCAAACGAAGCCTTCAAATATTTATCAAATCGAAGTAATTGATTTTGTTTTTGAAAAATACTAACCTTGGAGATGTAATTGGTGGAAGGAAGTGAAAGTGAGACGTAAATTTGCTTTCTAATTCCTCTCTAACCTGAAAAGAAAAGAATGAATAATGAAAATATAGTTTGAACATTGATTGTGAAAAGACAAAAAAGTAGAGAGATAGAGAAGTAAAACTACCACTCGACGAAGAGAAGCTTCCATTTGAGGCCAAAATTGAAGAGAAAAAATCTTAGCTACAATGTCAGACACAGCTTCAGAACTAAGAAAAACAAAAAACACCCCATGTTTTAATGATCACAGAAAGCCCTTAAGAAGAAGGAGAAGAAGAAGAAGGAGAAGAGCAAACCCAGATGTAGGAATAATTGAGTTGTTGGAGATTCTTTTAGGGTTAGATTGAGAAGGTAGATCCTTTTGTTCATTGTGAAGGTTTTGAAAGTCCCTCTTTTTGTCTCCTTCCATTTTATTTGAAATTAAAGCAAGTAAGAAAGAAAAGAGAAGTTTGGAGTATTTGGGATTTGTAGGAAGGGGATATATATAAGGATTTGTCTTCTCACCTTTTTGACAGAAGATACTTGGAAAATTCATATGAATTGCTGAGTTCAGATACAAGAGCTAAGGAAAGGGTATACATGAATCTTGAACCTAAGACTAAGCCATGTTTATTTAGAAAAAGTAGTTTATTAGAGAGAGATAAGTGGGGTTCTCTTTTTTTTTTTTTTTTTTCAAAGAGAAAAAAGGTGGGGTTCTCTTTTGAGGGAGGGAAAGAGAGATTTGGACGAAGGTGGAGAAAAGATTTATGAATTCAACAAGAAAAGGACAGAAAGAAATGAGGGCTTTCTTCTCTCTCTTTTTTTTTTTTATTTTTTGGAAAAAATTATATTTGTGCTAGGTTACTAATGGCAAGGGCATGGAAACACTAGTATACCAAAAAAAAATTTAATGGCGGATAAAATAGATATCATAGAGATTCAATGACGGACAATTTCATTCTCTATTTTATGTAATAAAAAAAAACCTAGTCGAAGGAAATTGAAGCGGTTTCCTTCAATTTCAGATAGGTTCCAACCCCTTTAATTTTCAGAGTCTAAAACTGAAGGAGTGATGTGTTGATAGACATGCACTACAAGAATTTTGGGCTTTTATGTCAGTAGGAAAAATTAAATGTGAATGTACAATGTTGGTTTTTTTAAAAAACAAAAAGCCGATCTTTAATGTTGGTTTTAAACTGACATTGTAGACGTACCTATAATGTCAGTTTAAAACTGATATTGTAGGTGACGTTCTTTTTTTAAAATCAAACAATTATTTAATCTTCATTTTTTTGTTTCTCTCCCTCCCAATTTTCATTTCCCTCCTAAATATTATTTCCCTCTTTCCCCAATTATCAATTAGAAAATAAATAATAAAATCAACTCCAAATCCGAATTCTTCATTTTTACATTTCTCTTCCACTTCCCTTCTTCATCTCCATCCCCTTCTAGAAACCTTAATTCTCTCTTTGTTTCAAGGCTCCCCCTCCCTCCTCCCACTTTCTTTTTTCTTATTCACTCTTCTCTCACACAACTCTGACCCCCTCAGCAACCCATCATCTTTGTCTTCTCCAATGCCATCGAAGTTCGTCCACACCGTCAAGGTGAGTCTAAAGTTGTTCATGCGTCGTCCATCCAGATTGAGGTTGTCGTCAAGGCTGGTACCAGGTATGTTCACCTAATTTGCTCAGACCTCGACGATGACAAAGTTGGTACCATATTTATTCGTTGTCGTCGAGGTCTTCAACACCATCGTTGAGGTCAAGCTTTGTACCAGATTTGTTCACGTGCAGGCTGTTAGAAAAAAACGTTGAGGACAAATATGAAAAATGAGAGATATATTTTCCATTCAACTAAGTATACCTTTATATAGGCTTACAAACATAACCATAGGAATGCCAATAGTTACAAAAATCTCATAACTCACATAACTCCTATAACTTAAAAATGTCATCAAATGCTGATAACTCACATAACTCCTATAACTCATAAATCACTATTGGTTACAAAAAACTAAAAGTTACAAAACCCAAAAGTCACACTAAATGCCACAAATAAAGTTTAATAATGACAAACATTTCAACCCCCCCCCCCCCCCCCCCTTAAACTTGGTTTGTTACACCAAGTAAACTCCTCATTTTGATTAAAGTCTCCAACTTGAGGGGCTTTGTGAAAATGTCTGCCGCTTGGCCTTGTGACTTGACATATTTGAGTTCCACTTTCTTCGTAATGCAATCCCGAATGTAGTGAAATCGGGTATCAATGTGCTTGCTCCTCCCATGAAATACCAGATTTTTGGCTAAGGCAATGGCCGATTTGTTGTCAACAAAAATCTCCATTGGACCTTCCATTTGAAACTTCAGCTCCTTCACTAAGTTTCGCCAAATTGCATGACATACACATGAAGTTGTTGCGATGTAATCTGCCTCGCATGTTGATAATGTGACTATGGGTTGCTTTTTTGACATCCATGTGAACGCCGTTTCACCAATAAAAAACACAAACTCCGTAGTGCTCTTTCGATCATCCAAATCACTACTCTAATCACCATCACAATAACCAAAAATATCAAAATGTTGATAACTCACATAACTCCTATAACTCATAAATCACTATTGGTTACAAAAAACTAAAAGTTACAAAACCCAAAAATCACACTAAATGTCACAAATAAAGTTTAATGATGACAAACGTTTCAACACAGGCTTCATTCCATCGTGCCAAATCTACACTACATCTTGTCGGATCTACACTCTATCTCATTGGATCTGACCGCAAAGCAATCTTTTTTTCTTTTGCATTTTTTCCTTTTCCACATTTTTTTTCCTTTTTCAGTTTTGGCGGATATGAAAATAAAATTGGGTTTAGATTTCTCATAGAAAGAGTTACAACCAATCCAACTGGTTTCGTTAAACACAAGAAGGATACTGCTCTACTCTTTATCTTTTCAGTTTTGGAACTCTAAATTTTTTAAATGTAAGTGTTTAACTTGTGCTTATTTATCACTCCTTTGTAATGTATTACTCCTTTTACTTGTTGTAGTATTTACATATGAGTCGCTTGTGGGTTATTAATGCATTATGGGTCCGTTTTATGGTTTATTAAGTTCATGAATATAGACAATACATAGAGAAATATCTTTTCCATCCATGTTGAGAAGTTTGTTCCTTTATTGAACTCAGCCTCCATGTTTAGAGAGAGCTTGGTTCATATTTGAAGGTGATAAAATTATAAAAAATAATAAATTAAAAAAAAGAAGAAGAAGAAGAAAAAGGTTATCATTGATTAATTGAAATTGTTTTTCCTAAAGTCTTTTTCAGTCATTTAAGTTGTTTTGTGTTAGATATGGGACATATAGCTACTGTTTTGGGCTGATATGACATTTTGGATGATCAATTCATAGAGATTAAATGTCGATTGAACAAATGGACATAGTTAGGTTGGAAAATAACTCAAAATAGAAGTAAAAAACATGAAAAAATAGCATAGGATTGTCAATCAAGATAAGTATTTTTCACATCCTTTCCACAATGTAAATTTTCTATAAAGATATGTCTTTGAGTGTTTTGATTTGATCGTTGACTAAAAGTATGTTTCGGATGTTTGAAAGTAGGTTTTGGATCATTGGTAATTGATTGAACTCATATGTCTTTGAGTGTTGTAAGTTTTTAGTTGATTTTGTTAATTGTCGACATGAGAAACTTCTTGATATGAAGTTTTCTATTATATTGCCACCTTGCAATTATGTCCACAGATACAAGGTACAAGAAAAGTAGAGTACGTGCAGAGGGAAAGGAGGGGAGAGAGGAAAAGATGAGAGAAGTTTACATTGGTTACAATCCTTCAGTTCAATGTGCCTTTATATGTTATAATGTATTCACCCATTTGTAGGGAAATGGTTTTTATGCTGGAATTAGAAAAGTAGAGTTTGTTCATATGTTATTTGGTTTTCTTGCTAAAATAATATGTATTGGGATTGTCTTAGAATTATGTCTTATTTACGATCTTCACTCTTAATCATTTCTAGAATCGAAGCATAAGCGACTTAAGATTGGAATTTGTGTTGCAAAGTCTAACCCTTTTTGTGCATTTTTTTGTATCGGTGAGTTTTAGTTGTTGAAAACTCTTTTTAGACCCTTTCAGATTAGGTTTAGTTATGTAAATTAGTCATTAACTCATGGATATGTTTTAATTATAGTTTAGATTTGGTTTGAGGTGTATGAATTGAGGTTTGAGGTTGTTTTGGGTAAGATTACCCATTCCAAATACTTCATGAGTCTCCGAATTAGGTTTTGAATTAAGATCTAACATTGGGACTTTAATTTTATTATTTTAGGTGCCTTTCAATTATTGTAATCTTTGGAGTCATTAACTCAAGAACTCTTTTCTCTTTGTTTAATCTTTTGCTGTAACACTAGTAAATAAAACATTTTGAAGTAAATCTTAAGTGGGTGATAGCATGAAAAGCCTCATTGGTTTTGAATCTATTGATTCTTTATTTCAAATTGATATGCATCTAGTCCTTCCGTTTTAATGTTAATGGTTGTTCGCTTTAATGAAGTTTAAGAAAGAACTTCTGAGGCTTTGTAATAGTTGTTACTTAGTACTTTGTGATGTTTGTGATATTTGGAACTTGAAGAAACTGAATTTGGTTTGAAAATACTATTCTTTCTCAAAATTAATTCATTAACATCTTAATTCAACAAAATGGAATTAGGTTTTGTAATAGCTTGTAATTGATGAAATTGAAGCTAGTTTCATGAAGAGGAACCAACTGAAGAACAAAGGGAGTTCGGGACTTAAAGAAAACATGAAATTTTAAGTTTAATGAGTTGATTTGGAGCAGCTGAGGGAAAACTTTGAGCTTGGTTACTTAAGAGAGTTACTATGAGTTTTATGCAAGATGTTTGGAATAGTTTGGTTTTAATTTGATGAAACTGGAATTTAAATTGTGCTAAAAACAGAGTAAAGAACAGCTGGAAGTTTGGACTGTTGGTAGAATCTTTTATGATTTGGAGGAAGGATAAACCATAAAACCAATCCTTGGTGAGTCCACTCTTTAATATTCATCTTAGAATTGAAGATCAGAGTATGGTATAACTAAGCTATTAATTAGTCATTTTAGCAACAAAGAATGAAAAATCATGAAGAAATAGCTGTTGTCATGTGCTATCAATGGGCTTATAGCTACTGTTTTTGGTTGGTATGGATCATAGAATGATCATTTCTTTGAGAGTAACTGTAAATAGGTATAGTTGGGCAAGAAAATAACCAAAAATAATAGCCTAAAATGTGAAACAAGTAACACTTATAAGGGTTACTGTCAAAAAACTGCATTGATGTAATTTTACTGCTATTTTTTTCTTTTTAAATAGTTGTCGTTTTCTTTTTTTCTTTTTTTTTTTTTTTTTAATTATGAACTTGATTAACCACACATTCGACTTAAAATTCCTACATTTAATCATATTCAACATCTTAGGATATGTTTAATTTGAATTGGGCTTCACGTTTATGTGTGGGATAGGAAGATTTAAAAGTTTAGAATAAGCTAGGTGATTAGGAAAGAACATTGTGTTGATACCTGGGTTAAATTTATTTCAGGACAAACGATGCAATGTGGTGGCTGTGGCAGGGCTTTAATGTCGTTCTAGTAATTCCCCACTTTGAGTACCATAATGTTTAGAAGTTTTAATTTGTATTCTATATCTTAAAAGTAAGTTTTTCTTTATACACCAATAAAAGTTATTTATATCTAACAAAATTTTAATTTTGCTATGTAATCCTTGTGAGTTTTGATAATTTATTGATTAACTTGGTTTTAGAGTTAAATTATCATCCAAATCCCCTTTTATGACTTATTATTAGGGAGTTTGTGAAAGCAATTAATTTGTGCATGTACAGATAAAAGAGAAATATTATTGGTTTGCATGTATGTAAGTAATATATATATATTCTAATGACAAAACAATGATGGACATTTAATGTCGAATAATTACTGACAAAAAGTAGGTGAAAAATCGACAATGAAAACAATATTCCATGTCGGCTAAAAACTGACATAGAAGTTAACTGGCATTAAAATTTTGGTCATCTATAATGTCGGTTTAAAATCGTCATTAAAGAAAACCGACATTAAAGACCTTTTATCATACGATCTTCGATGTCGGTTTTCATTTGACAATATATCACTATAATGTTAGTTTTAAACTGACATTAAAGCCTAGTTTTGTAGTAGTGATGAGGTGTTGTTTCAAGGTTCCTCTTTGGGTTGGTGGGTTGTCTGTGAGTCGATGGGGAGTTAATTCATCGAATCTACTCGTCTTTGAAATTCAAATGGAGGGTCACTCTTTGTTAAATCTAGAGACTAAAATAAAGGGAGATTTTCCTTCGTTCCAGATATCTGTTAGATGATATATGATTAAATTTACTTTTACCCGTTAGCTTAAATTTTTGGGTTAATCGACGATTTAAAATGGTATCAAAATAAGTTGGTTGAGGAGGTCTTGTATTCAAACCTCTACATTATTGTTTCCTCCCCAATTAATATTCATTTTCACTCGTTGAAGACCAATGAAAGAGGAGGAAGAGAGAAGAGAGAGGAAAAGAATTTTTTTTAAATTGTTTTTTTTATTTAAAAATGATAAATTATATTTTTATTTTAAAATTTTAAACATATTGTTTTAAAGAATAAAATATTGACATGTCAACTTCTCTCACATAATTTAAAAAGTGGATGGAATAACAAAATTAGATGATAATAAATTCAAATCTCAGGGACAAAAATGTCAATTTGAGAACTTTAGTAGTTGAATGTGAATTAAAACATTTGGAGAGACGCATTGAGGATCTGGGTCTAAATTTGAGGACAAGTGGGAAGAAAAATGAATATGCATGCATTACCATAAAATTTGGATGAAGATTTTGTTGGTCCTTTCCATAGTTCAAATTAGTCAATTTTATGTAGTGACAAAGATTTTGTCATCCCCTCTAGCATTTGGTGATTCATCATTTTTACTGCATTTTGAGGGCAAATTTTGGTTTGGAGGATTTTATACTTTTGACTTAAAGTTTTGGGTCATGTTCTTATTTGTTAAGAATAAGAATCAGACAATTAGAAAAAAATGAAAATACGTAGAAAAAATGAGGATATGTATGAGTTGTTTTCAAATTAGAATCTAGATAACTTCAAAGAAATTAACTGTTTGGACATTGAAATTTCTTATATATTTATGTTTGAACATGCTAAAAAATGAGAAAGTTCATCCTGTTTATTTAAACTTATGATATTTAAGGAGAGAGGAAAAAAATTAGGAATGGGGTCCAAAAAATTTTAGAGACCCATGAAAAAGAAAGTAAGGTACTAAAAGGATTTTGAAGTAGTGGAGAAGTATTAGGTCATAGATTGAACATTAAATTTTATTATTTTATGTAAATAGTTTCCTTATTTATTTATTTTTGAAAATCCCCCTTTACAAAATCTTCTTATTAATGCATTCAATTTATCAGCTTTCATGTAATCTTTGTTTCTTCACCTTGTATTGGGCTTTGTATGGACTGCCCTCTAGCCCTTTGCCTTCTCTGTGTTAGCCCTGATATTGGTTTTTTTGCCCTATGTACTCATCGATTATTTTAATGAGTAATGTATTTAGTGATATTTTATTGATATACTTTTTTATTTTTAAAATTTTTTTAATGACATGATGGAGAGTAGGATTGCTCTCTTGTTGAATCCATAGATATATAGAAAATGTTGATTTGTTTAAAAGATAAGAGAATTTGAGGTGGATTCCAGAGAGATATATATCCACCGACTTTATTATTTTTTAATGTTTTTTATGTTTATTATTATTATTATTTATTATTATTATTATTTCCAAATTCAAACCACTTCTTTCTTTTTCCCTTTTGCTTTTTTGCTTTTTATTTTTTATTGGGAAATCCAACTACACTGATGATGAGAGAATTTCAACTATACATACTTATCTAGGAACCAACTGTAATTTGATCAAAATTACTCAAATTAAGGAACCTAAAAGCCCTCTTTTTTGTTGTCAAAAGAAAAAGGGAAAAGAAAAAAGAAAAAGGGAAAAGAAAAAAAAAAAACAGCACTGTTTTGGGAAGAAATCTTTTCATCCACTAATTCTATCTACACATGCGGTTGGTATAGGTCAAGTTTCTTTTGTTTTTTGTTTTTGTTTTTTTTTTTTTAATTTTTTATGGTCATTTAATATAGTTTTTACATTTAATATTACTTTTTAAGTTATTTGAGTACCTCTTAAGTTATATGTAAGGTCAAATTAGTCATTTAATAAATTCTATGTTCCTTCTAAAGTCTCCTTTAAATAAAGTGTTAAAAGTATTACCCAATGAAAAAAATGATGTAGAGAACATAACTTGACTGACATATAATATGTATTAGTAATTATGAAGTTTATGGCTTGTATTTCCTCACCTTCTATTATTCTTTAAAAAATAATTAAAGTATAAAAATGTTGGATTTTGACCAAAGTCTCACATTAACTATATAAGGGAACGATCAATGATATATAAGGATAACTATCTTGATGGTATGAAGCTAATTTTTTAGTGTAAATTAAAAACAAAGTAATAAGAGTTACGTCAAAATGGATAATATAATAACATTGTGATATGTGTCGAAAGATTTGTTATCCCTAATAAATGTAATCAAAGCCCCACCCTTAACTTAACCTAAAATCTAGGCATATAAAGATGGAGATTTCAACAAAATTACAATATGAGCAATGAGTTTGTGGGCCTTCATTTTTCTATAACTTTGCTCCCTAGAAAGTATCTAAAAATTAGGGTTAGTTGCATAAATAGAATTCAAGCTAAAAATAATAGAATATGTAGTACAAGGATAAAATAATTGCATATATAGATAAAAAAATAGTAAAAGACTAAAAAACTCATGTTTGCCACCATTTTGTTCGCTTCTTCCCGGTTTTCTCAAATTAAAAGCTATAACTAATAGCAGCTATTAGTGATAACCACTGATAGCTATCAGCTGCTATCGTTGATAGTTTCTGTCAATGGCTATCAATGATAGTTGTTATCAGCCATCGCTTACAATTTGAGAAAAATTTACAGTATTGAAATATTAGCTTTTAATTTTCTATCAATTATTAGTAGCTATCATTGTTTCCCTTTCATCAATTGGAATTAACATTGAAATAATACTACTTAAGGCTATTAGCGGCTATTAATGATAAATTTATAAATAGTGAGCAACTTTGAAAGAAGACCAACAACTTTGATTATCATAGTAGTTATCACTAATAATCTTTTATCATGACTATCACTGATAACAGTATCAGTCGTTATCACTAATAGACTTTCATCAATTAGAATTAACCTTCAAATATTAACACTTAAGGCTATTAATGATAGACTTCTATAATTGGTTATCACCTTTGAAAGAAATTCAATATATAGATATCACCTAAATTTTATCACCGATATCACTAACATCAATCAAATTGTGGTTATCAATGATAACTTCTTTCATTGATAACATTACTAATAAGATGCTATCAATGATCTCATTGATATCATGCTATCAGTGATAGTTCTCTATCACTGATAACGTGCTATCAGCGGTAGCTTCTATCATCGATAACATGCTATTAGTATTAACTTCTATCACTAGTAACATGTTATTAATAGTAGCTTCTATCAATCATAGCCACTGAACACCTTTTTGCCCTTTTTTTGTCCTTCCCAAACATTTATAAGTCCCTTTTCTTTTTTATGATAGCTTCTATCACTGATAAACATGGTATTAGTGATAACTTCTAGGCATTCCACATACATTTTAGTTCGAGATTCAACTTTATTAATTAAATTCACTAAGTTGGCTATCAATGATAGATTTCTATAAGTGGCTATTAACTATGAAAATATAATCAAAGATTAAGCTATCAATGATAGAAAATATTAGTGGCTATCACTGATAGATTTTCATTTGCTATTTATATTTATTATTAGTTATAATAATCAAACTTGATGATTGGCTTGTTGGTGTTAAGTCACTTATGAATTGAATACTTTCAAGTCCTATGTGCGAAACTCAACTTCATATTCTTGTGAAAAAAAAAAAGGCGGGAAGAAGAAAAAATTCAAATAAATGAAAGAAAAATTTTAAAAATAAGAGAAAGAGAAGAAGAAAAAATTGAAAAAAGGAAAGAAAATTAACTAGAAAAAAGGAAGCAAAAATCGGACAAATGAAAGAAAAATTCAAAAAAGAAAAAGAAATGGAAGAAGAAAATAAAATTGGAGAAAGAAAATAAAATAAAATAATAAAAAAAGATAAGAGAAGAAGCAAAAATCGGAGAAAGGGAAGAAAAAAAGAATAAACAAGAACCAAAGAAAGAAAATAAGCAAAAACCGAATAAAGAAAAGAAAATTAAGAAAAAAAAAGGGAAAAAAAAAAGGAAAAGGAAAGAAAAAGAAAGGGAAAAAGAAGGAAATGAAAGAAAATAAAAAATAAAAGAAAGAAGTAAAAATCAGATAAAGAAAAGAATCAAATTAAAAAAAATGGAAGAAACAAAAAATGAAAGAAAATAAAATGAAAAAATGGAGAGAAGAAGCAAAAATTGAAGAAGATAAAGAAAATAAAAAGACTAAAAAAAAGATGTACAACCAGATAAGACAAGTGAAGGCAAAATTGAAAATTAAAAAAAATTAAAGATTGACTAGTCAACTCATCCATATTTACAAATATTTTAAAGATTTAATATATTTTTAGATTTTTTATCTGATTCTACTATATATTACAAATATCCCAAAAATTAAACTCAGGCCTATATAAAGTTTCAATTCCCTTAAACAACCGTTTTGACTAAGTAGGCCAACCCTTTTTCTTTTTGATATTTTATTTTAATAGTATAAAATTAGTTTATTAAAACACTATAAAATAGATTGATATGATGAGAAGTTGTAGAAGTTAAATGTTTGATTTCATAGTTTGATTAGAAAACAAAGAGTGACCAAAAACGATTTCTAAAAACTTCATTACATCCACCGTCCAATTCAATACTTATTAAAAAGATAAATAAAAATAAGAGAAAAGAAAAAGAAAAAGAAAAAGAAAAAAGACAAAACCAAGTAGGTTATCAAAACATAAATTATTATTATAGAAACAAGTAGCCATATTATATGCACACAAATATTAATTAATTTATTGATATTTCATTGTTTATTATATATTAATCTTTTTCATTGATATTTCATTGTTTGTTATATATTAATCTTTTTCACATGAAAGAAGAGACATAGTTTCACCGCACGACGAATATTTTTTCACACACTAAAACCAAGATGGCACATGTTTGGAATTAATGACAAAAATTATGGGAAACCCTTTTTCTATTAGGAAAAAGTTGTATATACAAAGGTATTGAAATAACCTTATAAAAAAGTATGTACATGCTCCTCAACGAAATTGTCACGTGACAGTTTTGTATTATTTTATAAAAGAGTTTCTTTTAAAAAAATTTCTTTTGTGTGTTTAAAAATAGGGAATATGGAATTAGATGCAGCATAATCATTGCACTTCCTATTATGTTATATTTAATCTTCCACATCACTAAACAATTTTAATTTTTTCTCTAAAAATATTGGGTGAATTTGAAGTTTTGAATTCATTTAATTGATTGTGATTCCCATACTTTTTTAACCAATTATTTTTTAGAAATTATTTCAAATGACAAAATAACTTTAAAATATTTTCAAATATAGTAAAATATTGCAGTCTATCAATGATAGACAATGATAAACATCTATTAATGTCTATCAATAATAGATGATAGTAGTCTATCACTATCTATCACTGATACACTATAACATTTTATAATATTTATAAATATTTTAATTTATTTTATTATATTTGAAAAAAAATTCGTTATTTTTATTATTTCTTTTAGAGTATAGTTTTATTTGATCTTTGGAATAATATGCATTTAACGAGGAGGGATTGTGAATACTTGCATGAAAAGGAGAAAAGTCGAGCGTAATGACAATTTAATTGAAGAAAAATAAACTTAAAAATTTTTAATTTCAACGAAAGCTTTGTGTGAAATGAGTATCCAAAGAAGGGGGAAAAACGGCAAAAAAGAGAAAAAAAAAAAGAAAAAAAGGGGTTTGTTGATATAAAAAGGGAAAGTGTGATAGAAAGCATCTACCTTTTTGTTTTTTTTTTTAATATATTTTGATGACTGATAAAAAAAATTTGGGGATTGATTCCCACAGCTTAGCACACACCATTTTCTTTGATGCTTGAACCAAGCTTTAAAAGCCAACTCATATTTGAGTTTGTGGAAAATGTTTAAACTATCTTAACCATCATTAACGTGTAGAAAATGTTTTAAACACCAATAATGTGTTTTGCCAATTCATCAAACATTTGTTTTTCCTTTTGCAAGAAAAAAACAAAAATAAAAACAAAAATATATATATTTGTTTAAATCTAACATAGTTTGAAACTTCTACAGGTATATTTTGACTACGTTTGATCTATAATGAGATAATAGTTATGATAAGGAAAATTATTTTAAATGATAAAAATGTTGAAAATATTTTCAAATAATATCGTAAATATTACTGTCTATCTGCAATAAACTACTATTCGTATCTATCATGACACAGATAGTAGTCTATCACGGTCTATCATGATCGACCGTAGATAAACAGTGAAATTTTGCTATATTTATAAATATTTTGATTTATTTTCCTATATTTGAAAACAACTCTTATAATAATGGTGTTAAAACGTTAACACCATAGCCTAATCATTAACTTTTAGATTAAAGGTGAATAACAAAAATAACTACAATTAAATAGTTGTGTTTAAAAAATATCTAAAACAAAGTTTCATTGCAAAAATGTCTTAATAATGTATATTTTAGGAAATTTTGTTAGGGTTACTTAGGACAAGAATACTCTCCTTTTAAGATTTGGTTTGTTCTCCAATAGTTCCAATCCCTTCAGCTAAGGATGATCAATAAAAAAAAATCCAAACAAATGTCAAATAATCTTATTGATCATACGCAAACAAAATACTAATAAAATAATCGTAAAAATTTTCATGTATCCATAAAATATATGGAATACAATAATTTTTCACACACCTCCAACCGATATTTCTTTATATATATATATATCAACACTCCAATGAAATCTCCTTTCTTTAATAAAAGAAAATAATATTTTGTTGGAAAAATTATTTCAAATGATAAAATTAGAAAATATTTATAAGATATACCAAAATTTTAGAACCATCAATGATAGATATTTATAGATTTCTATCAATGTCTATCAATGTCACTGATATACAATAATAGAAGTCTACCAGTGTCTATCGACGTCTATCATTAGTAATTCTAAAATTTTGCTATATTTTGCAAATATTTTCATTCATTTTTCTATATTTGTAAACAACCCATTTTTTGGGATGAATTCACACTAAATAATTTGGTAGTATAAATGGAGAAAAAAATATCTTTATTTTCTTCTTAAAAATTTGTTCGACATTTTTGCTCCAACACTTTTAAATTGGATATTTTTTTATAATGAAGTATTTACGAGGGACCAAATTTGTAATTTAACCTTTTTTTTTTAAATAAAAAATATTATAAAAATGTTGCAAAGTTGTATATAGTGAAATGTCTAAAATTCAGTGACCTTAAGGATGGCATTATAATAATAGGAAAATGGGTGTCCCAACAAATCCATGATTTTCCACAAAACATTATAAAATGTTAATTACACGTGGCACCCAACTAGACAAATAAAAAAGAAAAAAAGCAAAATTCAAAGAAAGATTTATACTTTTCTCTCAACATGTTGCTTTAGAAGCTATGTCTGCCTTTGCTTCAAAACCCTATATATTCTGTGTTTGTTGATTAATTCAAAGTTTAATTAATTCCATAAATATCCTTCCGCTTTTTAAGAAAAAAAAGTGATCTTCCATCGCCGTTATAAACTTTCATTTCTCACTATTGGAAACTTAGCAGATCTTCTTTCAATGAGATAAGTCTTATTTATTTATTATATTTTTTTAAATTGCAATGGATAGGGAAAAAAAAAAAAACATATACGTATTTGCAAATATAGCAACCGTTTTCTGAAGTTACAAATATAGCAAAATAAATTAAACCTGATTTCCAATTTTTTATTGTTATGCTTTTACCTTCATTTGTGTAGCAGTAGTATATCTAATATATTTTATATTTTGATATATCAATCAATTGATATACTTTATTTTAAAATTATTTTTTATACAAGTGATATATCATGATTTTAAATGATGGTAGTTAAGTAATATTTCAAATATAAATTATTATATTAGTCGTTCTCTTTTATTTTCAATTTTTTATATGATTTTAATGGTATTTTAAAGACAATTTTAATGATATATAATTTTATACTTAACTTGGTATAATAAACTATTGCATAAAAAATATTTCATATTTCGTATATTAATTTATTGATATACTTTGATATAAAGAGAAAAAAATGTACCAATGATATTGTTGATATACCATATATTTTTTTTTAGATTTTAAAAAATAGAAAAATAAGGAAAACTATTTATAGAAAATAACAAAATTATAATCTTATTTTATAGAGGCTGATAGCTATTATGGCACATTTGGTTAATGGGAATAAGAGGTGGTAATAGGAAATGATATTCTATCACCATTTTTTATACAAGTTTTTAACTTTGGGAATGAAAATATCTTATTTTAGGGCATTTTATATTCCCATCCATGGAGGTTTTTCAGAACCACTCAAATAGATGTGCTATCTCCATTTTCAATGATTTTTCTCTCTCTTACTTTTTATCTTTTCATTTTATTTGTTTTTCTTTTTTATTGATATTGATCAATTTATTTAATTTTTATAAATATATTTAAATTAAATTTATAATTGTCACATATAATTAATTTTATTAATAATAATGCTAATATAACAATATATTCTATTGTTATGAATTAATATGAAAAACCATAATCTTTTAAAAAAATATGAATAACCATGGTTATATTTGCTTAAATCCCTTTATGTTGATAATATATGTTAACATCATAAATTAAAATTATTAGTCTTAACAAAAATATTAATTAATTAATTAACAATAAAAACAAGTTTATTTTTTCAATTAAATAATCTTGTTAATTCTAGTTTTAATCTCTAGTTATTTTTTAAATTAAAAACATTGTTTGATGATTTAAAATCAATTAGTTTATATCAACTTCTTTAACAATTAGTTAATTAACTCTTCAACTACATAAAAAAATAGATATGTAAATTAATTACCAATATTTTAAAATAAAAATTGATCATATAAATGTGTAATAAAAAAAAATTTAATTGATAATAAATATATTAAAGTGGATGATGAATGGGTAGATTTAGTTAAATTTTAATGACTTAAAATTGATTTATAACTTAATGTAATAAAATAAATTAACAAACGAAAATTAATGATTAAAATTCATTTTTATTAATTTTGTACGTTATAATTTTATAAAAAAGTATAACACATTCTTAAACATCCTATTTCCATTCCCATACATAACCAAACACAGTATATTTGATTCTCAGACATCTTATTCCCATATATCTTATCCCCAAGCATTTTTTATTCTCAACCATTTACAAAACCTTAATCCAAATGTTCCCTAGTGTCTATCAGTAATAGAAATTGATAGAAGTCTATCATTGTCTATCACTGATAGACGCTGAAAGAAGTCTATCACTGATAGACGCTGATAGAAGTCTATAAGTATCCATTAGTATTTTCTTTTTCCTATTTTTGTAAATAGTTTGACATTTTTTCTATAAGCGAAAATTTTCCAATTTTTTAAACAAGATACAAGAAGAGAGGGATTAATAGGTGCACTCGGACATCTCAACTAGGATGACATATCCTTAACACCCTTCTCATACCCCGAGATCTAATGGAGATACATTAACCAACCCAAAATAAGCAAGAGTGAAGAACATTTAGTTAGGGTTTCAATCAAAGCATTTTTCATGGTACATAATTATAAATGACAAAGAATGATTACTTATAAAACAACAATGAAAAACCTAAAGAATGAAGAAAAATGAACTACTATACTAAAGATAAGGAAAGAATAAATGAGGCTTAACCTGGCCAAACCATAATGGGAAAATTAACTATAAACAAAACAATCAAATAAGGAAAATAAATGGAATGAATAAATATAATGAATAAATCTTCATAAATATTCCTACTGTATTTCCTATATCCTGTCAAGTTGAAGATGGTGTAAGCATGAAACCAAAACCAAGCTTGGAGATGAAGTTTTGAAGCTTGGAGGAGCTCAATTGCTTCGTAAATAGGTTTGTAAGTTGTTGTGAGGATGTGACAAAAAGGGTAGAGATGAACCTTTCTTTGTTCTTGTTTCTTACTATATGACAATCAATATCAAGATGCTTTTCTTTTCATGAATGAGAGATTGGAGGCAATCTGAATTATAACCTTGTTGTCACAAAAGAGTTGTATTGGAAGAGAGTAGTTCACATGCAAGTTTAAAGGATGGAAGTTATCCAGTGGAGTTCTGATATAGTAGTGGTCATGTTTCTGTAGATACCTTAGAAACAGTTATTTGTTTCTTTATTTTCCAGAAGTTAATGAGTTGCTAATAGAATTAATACCAATTGCCAATAGAATCAATACCCTGTTAAGGACTATTCTATAGGATAGAAGAGGCTTTCATTGCATCCTTTTAGGTATTTCAACAAATGAATGACTGCATTCCAATGTGAAAGACAAGGATTGTCCATAAATTGACTCTAATATTTGGCTTGATCATGTTCAAATACGAAAATAACCTAATCAACTTGGCCTAATCAACCTCTTATATTATTCAATCACAATCCTAATGAGCCTCACAATATTGTGAGGCTCATTACTTCAACTAGTCCCTGTGTTCCTCGAATGGATCTCTTAGTTGTTGAGAGGGTTGCCTAAAAGCAGTATATATAGAGGAGTGTTGATAGCTTTAGCTTGTAAGTTCATGTCATGAAGCATATCTTTGATATATTATTTCATAAAAAAATATTTCATATTTGATATATTAATTTATTGATATACTTTGATTTATAGAGAAAAAGACATATCAATGATACTGTTGATATACCATATTTTTTTAACAAGATACTAGAAGAGAGGGATCAATAGGTGTACCAGGACATCTCAACTATGTTGACATGTCCTTAACACCATCCTCATACCTTGAGATCTAGTGGAGATGCATTAATCAACCCAAAATAAGCAATAGTCACTACAAGAAAATTGATTTTTTTTTAAGGTCAAAACCTTCGAGAAAACATTCAATAGACCTTCAATACATTTTTCTTTCAAAGGTTATCTCAACCTTTGAAAATGTTGAAATAGATTCCGTCGAAAAAACTTTTTCAAATGTTTACTAACCTTTGAAAAATATTATTTTTGGAAGGTTGATTAACTTTCGAAAATTATTAATTTTCAAATGCTATATATCTTCGATAATTGTCAAATTATTTATCGATAATTATCTATTATCAAGTAGTCTTTTTCGAAGTTTTCATTATTTTTGAAGGCTTATCATGTTATTTTCAAAAATTTTAAAACCTTCATAAAAAATTATTTATCAGCAATTGTATATCCTTCGAAAATTCTCTTACAAAACCTTTTAGCACATTTATTGACAAATCTCGGAAGGTTGTTTTTACTAATTCATCTACATATAGTACCCTGAATTACAAAGTATAAGAATAAAATAGAAAAAATAGACAATGACATGGATGGAAGTAAACTTATATGTCATAAAAGTACACCAAAAGGCTATCAAAATTCTATAACATCAAACTACAATTGATCAACTAGAAACAATTTTTTTACGCATCTCTGCCATCATTTTTTTAAATCGATTTTCTAATTCGCTCGCCTAAGTGCTTCTACCTCAACCTCTCTTTGTTGTTTAGATTCTTTTCTTTGTCGTTTAGATTCTTGAAGTCGTTGTTCGGACTCATTAAGATGACGCTCGAGATCGCGTATAATAGATGATGATCCAAACAACTCAGAAGGAGTAACACCTACTCCATAACCACGAACACGTCCGTGTTTCTCAGTCCAAATACTCGTATGAAAATATCATCCTTGTTCATGTCAAGTGTACCATCAATCACTTGATAAGCATATGATTTAAGTTCCAACTACAAATACAAATTCACATATTATAATTCTAAACTAACACATATAAATTCAAATGTTTACAACAAACAAACACATGTCTTTGAAACCCATTTCAGATTCACCAAATTCTAGTAATTCCAATTTCATTTCTTTCCTTTTATTGATCCATTGCATCGAAAATCTATGGAATGTTAGATTTTGTGGAAGAGCATAAGAAAAATTTAAACTAAAAAATAAAATAACGAACAATTTTCCTAAGAAGTAGTGAAAGAAAAGGGAAAGAAGTAAAACAAATAAGATATTGGAGAAGTTTTAAACCTCTATAATATAGAAAGATCTTGGACTATATCAGTTTGATCTAATTCCTAATCTTGAACTCTAAAATGACACTATAGTCTAAACTAACTATAACTTTTGTTTAGTCTACAAGTTGAAAACTTGGAAACTACTAGTTTGAAATATTCATACTTCACAATGTTAAATATCATATGACAATGATATGAGTTTTCTATAGATAAGACTTTGCTTGAACAAGATATATTCTATAGCTCATCAGAAAATAGTCTAATAATTCTGAGGGGATATGCTAGAGACTTCTTTAAATCAATCATTTCTAGAACAGAGCAACAAAGATGATAAATTAATGACCTTTACTCAAACTCTAACCAATAACATCATATTTATCCATTATTTTGTGGTTACCATTTTTTCTTGAGTAGTTTCATTCACAGTCAATCCATTATTGCTCAAGTGAGTTAGCTCCCAAATTCTAATTCGACTCTGTTCTTCGTTAGTGACTCGAACCTATTTAAGTGAAAATATTATATATTAGATAATTTGACTAAATTAAAAGAAGTTTATATAATTTTTCTTCTAATTACCTCTTTTTCAACTCTTTGTTGTATACTTTGTGAACCACATGTGTGATATACATTCAATTTAGAACGGTTCTTTTGGTTTCTTTCACACATCTCTTGTATTTCAAAAGTAAAGTATGAGCATCAATAAAAAAAAAAATTAACAATAAGTACAATTTTTTTTATGTACAAGAAAAAAAAATATTAGAATACAACCTGATATTCAATTGACTTCCACAACTTTAAAAGATATTCTGTATCTTCTCTTGTAATTCTTGGTGGAATATTTACTAAAGCTTCTCCAGTATCATATTTGTACAACCATTTTTTTCTTTAAACTGTCTCTCCAATTATTATAAAATCGGTGAATTTGAAGCAATACTGAAGCCTCATGACCTTCAACTTTTCATCGTTCCTGCAAAAAAAAATGGTAGTTGTAATCTAATTATGTAGGAAGTAAATTAAAGGAAAAAATTATGATTTTTTCACATACCAATGTAAGCTCAAATAGTTTCCTTTTTGTTGTTGTATCAATATCTCTCCAACTTTTTACTTGTAAAGGAGTAAAATTGACTTGTCTAGCTAAGATAGTGCATTAGCTTTTAAAGATATCAACATTATCTTTAACGAGTCGTTTCTTCTTCCATGATACTTCAAATCTAAACCCATGAGGTAGTTTAACTAGTTCGAGATTACGTGTGAGACCACGCACTTTTCTTACTCCAAAAGAAGATTCTAAAGTAAAAAGAAAGAAAAGAAAGTAAGTTACTAACAAATAAAAAAAATATATATATATTATAAAAAAATATGTTACCTCTATCAAGTAATTTTCATGACTAGTAGCTGATCTAATTTCTCCCGTAAACGATGATGAAGCTTCTAAACCAACTTTAGATTTTGTTGAAGATTGTTGATCTTCGACTATTTGGTTAGATGTATGTGAGAGTTTTTTAACCTAACTTAGATGGCCAAACAGAACGAAAACAATCAGTAGAAATAAATCTAAAGCAGTAAAGAACACCAAGATATATAGTGGTTCGACCAGTTTGGTCTACATCCAATTTGAGAACTAGCTTGAATTATTTTATTAATGAGCAATAAAGAAATTTACAAATTACAGATAATCAATGAAATCACCAATCTGTAATTTCAATATCTACTGATACCGAGAGACCCGCACACAACGTCGTCTCTGAAAACTGAGAACAACTTGCTGCAAAATAGCCCAAATCAAGTGTGCAACCCGCCTCTGATCGGCGAACCACGCGTAGACCTGCACGTCTCTCTCACCGCTGTCGGAAGCAGCCTCTATGGCGAAACCGAACCTTCGCCTGCTCAGATCGGCAAACTTCCCAGACCGGACGGCAACACCCACGCTCGAACTGGCGCTGACGAAAACCCACACCCACACTCACGTCGTTTCAGCTTTACCTTCAGTCTCGCTAGAACCAAGACCACCTGTCTCTTTGATGATCTCGCCGGATGGAACCGAGCGCCTACCGATCGCTCAACTCAGACGGCTTTAGCTCTCTTCTCACAGGCGGTTGCTCTTTTTTCTGCCAAAAGAGACCTACGAAAAATGGCCCTAATTTTGGAGAAGAACGGGATAACTATAAAAATGTCACTACCCATAATTACTAGAATGCCATTGCTCATAATTACAAGAATGTCATTGGGTTTTTAAATTCACCAAAAACCCAATAAAACCCACTTAAATACGTCAATTTTCTACAATGTAGATGCAATCGCAGTATTCTCGTGATTATCTATACTATTATTGTTGTTGAATCTGCTTCTTACTTTTTTCATCCTTTACACAAATAATGAATTTGTTGGAAAAAAACAAATTAGATAAATAACATAATAAAAATTGAGTATTAGTTTAAGAAATAAGAGATCATATATTATAAAGTTAAAAAGAGATTATCAACATAAACGATAGACAAAAAAAAAAAAAGAATTAAATTGTTCTATTCACATCTTCTTCGTCATCTTCTTCTTGACAATCTTTATCTATGATCAAAAGGATATTGTAATAATCTCTTGGATCAACTTTCAACACAAAATACCAAACCGGGTTTCTTTTATCTTCAAGGTAAAAAACTTGTTCAGATTGGCATGCTAATACAAATGGCTAATTTGTAGGAAATGTGTAGATTATATTCACACTAGTTAGTCCATGATCATCAATTCTAATTCCTTTACCAAGACCGTTGATATTCCACCATTTGCATTTAAACAAAACGACCTTATTTCTACCCATATGTTGCAATTCAATAATATCATGCAATACACCAAAGTACTCTTGATCATCAGTTCCTCTCACTACTATCCCACTATTTTGTGTTTTTCTTAAATCATCACCATCCTTGATACGAAATCTAAATCCATTAACATTGTACCCTTTGTAGCATGTTACTTCTTGTGATGGACCTTTTAGATAAATCTAATAACTGTTTGTCAATTTTGTTGCTTCCATTGATATATAATTTAGTAACTTACATAGAAAATAGTATCAAATTTTAAAATGAATAGAAATTGTATAGATGAATAAATATCATAACTGTTGTCTTTTCTCACTTACATGATCTTCAAACCATTCTATAAACTCTTTATCATGCTTTTTTTGTGTGTTTCTAGGGTCAAGACATTGTAATCCTTGTATGTGCTCACTAAAAAATTAAAAAGTTATTTTAGATTCTATTTAAAAATATTTAAAAAAATTATCAATAAGAAGACTTTTACATAACTAATATATGGGAGGACATCATTACAATTCTTTAAAATATAGAGATGAGCTTGTCTCCGCTCTTGTATCATTAGCCTTTTTGTTTGTTTGACTGGTCCTATAGGACAACCAACTAGTTTAAAGATAGATATTCTTTCATAAGGAGTATGATCATTATCTTCATTTCTTCTCTTTTGGTTGAACTTAGTTTCTATGGTGTGAAAATATCTAGTGTAGAACATTACACATTCATTGCCGGTATAACCTTCTGCAATAGAACCTTCAGGATGAGCTTGTTTGCGCACATAAGCTTTTAACTTACTTAAATACTTTTCAAATGGGTACATCCACCTATATTGAACTGGTCCACTAACTCTAATCTCATTTGGTAAATGGATTAATAAATGCACCATTATATCAAAGAATGACGGAGGAAACATCATTTCCATTTTACAGAGAAGTTTTGCTATTTCAACTTCAAGAAGATTTATATCGTCCACTTTAACCAGTTTTGAGCACAAGATCTTAAAAAAAATTGCTCAATTTAATCAATACATCTTGAACTTCCTTTCTCATCAACCCTTGAAGTGCATATGGAAGCAAATATTCTATAATAATATGATAGTCATGACTTTTAAGACCAAATAATTTTCTCCCTTTTAGATTGACACACCTTCCAACAATAGAAGAGAATCCATCTGGAACTTTTAATTTCGTCAAATACTCACAAAGCGTATTTCTTTCACTAATCACAATGTACAATATAAAGCTGGTAAGTATAATTTGTTTTCTTCTTGTATTAGATGCAATTCCTTTCTTATATCCATTTCTTCAAAATCAAGACAAGACTTCAAATTATCTTTAGTCCTCCCTTTAATATTCAATAATGTACTGATTACGTTTTCGCAAACAAAATATATGATTCCAAATAGATTAAATCCATCACTAGCCAATCCAAGAAGAATATTTCGAGGCTCTAAAGCAAATAAACTATATGATTCATCAAGTGTTTTCCAAGTAATAGTGTCAGTAGGATGCCTAAGAATGCCATCATCTACTCGTCCATTCAAATGCCAAATCATACTTGATGCAGTCTTTCTTCACATGTTTAATCTTTTTAATCTTGGAGTTAGAGGAAAATATCGCAAAATTTTTTGTGGAATCTTCTTCTTTTTATTTATTTCATTTGGCTTCCACCTAGATTCTCCACAAACTAAACATTCATCAGCTTTCACATTTTCCTTCCAATATAGTTGGCAATTATTAGAGCATGCATGTATCTTCAAGTAATGAAGCCCTAAATCTTGAAGGATTTTCCTTGTCTCATAGTAATTATTAGGTAGATCAATACCTTTTGGAAATGCATCTTTTAATAACTCCACTAGTAAAGTAAATGATTTATTACTCCAACTTCCAAAAGACTTTAGATGAAAGAACTTCATAATGAAAAACAACTTAGAATATTTTTTACACCCAGGATAAAGCCCTTTTTCTACATCATTCAACAATCTATAAAATTGAGAAACATTCTCATTAGGTTCTTCATCATAACCATGTTTATTTGATTCTCCTTTACCAACCCAATTATCCATGTTAAAAGCACCAAAATGATCCTCTAGTATTTCAAAAACATCTTCATCATCAGTGTCATTATCATTTTCTCCTACTTCATAAGTAAAACTTTCTTCATCATGCATTGTCCATCTAGTGTAACTTGGAACTATTCCAAACATTAACAAATCTGCTTCAACATCATCTCGAGTCTTAAGTACTACTGTAACAACTTGAGTTCAAGAGGGGTATATGAACGAACCGATATCACATCCGAATGAGAGGGATCCTGAGGACATGAAAGTATGATTAAGAAAGGATTAAAACAATTAAAAGTTACTATCTATATCAACATAGTGCACCTTTCTTTTTGATGGCTCAATCATAAGAACTTCAAAGTTAAGCGTGCTTAGCTTGGAGCAATCCTATGTTGGGTGAAGCATGCTGAAGTGAGGATGACGTAGCCAGATCGCAGGGGATGCAAGGGAATGTCGTGGCCATTTTAAAGATCATCATAATACAAATAGAGAATCATCCATTCTATTCTCTTTTTTTACACTTTTGGTTGATGTTGGCAAAAGAGTGTTACTCTGCATTATACACTTTTATGCACTTCAAAATATGAAATAGTAAGAGAATAAAAATGGAGATTCAAGAAGTATTTTTACCTAAAAAAAGCGTCCACATTTGGCTAGATATTACTTTAAACTAATTATTACATCTAACAACATCAAATTACTACTTTAAACTAATTTATAATTCAAAGAATAAAGGGAGAGAATGATAATGATAATAATATAAGTATTCATCATTATTTTTCATTGTGTTTTTAATTTAAAAAATTTAAAAACCTACTTGTTTAAAGGTATGTGCTCAATGGTCCACTGGTTGGTATTATTCCACACAAGTCATTGTTTGAGACATCCTTGAAACAAAGGAGACACAATCCATCATAAACCAATCACATGACATGACACAAAACTTCAATCAGGGATGTATATTACCTAAATAAGCTAATACACAACGATGAAATTATACAAAGACTTACACAAGTTTAAGACTTGTAATTCCGATAAGTTCTCTCAAAATTGGTCCATTTAATCGGTTATAATTAAGCAGTCTGCAAAACAGAATAAGAGTTTAGACAAAAGATTGTGAAAAGAAAGGGTCACAGGAGAAACCATTCATTCAGATTTTACTTCCATCCAGAAACAAAAAAATGATAGCCATTGGTTTCACAATCCTAACATGTCACATCACACCCTGCCCTATCATTTAGTTCCTGCATCTATCGCTTAACTCCTACGGCCCATCGTGTAGCTTAATCGTTTAGTAAACGATCTCGCTCTCAATGATCTCGCACATCGTCCATCGTTTAGCTACCGCGCCTATCGTTTACCTCCATCGTTTAGCGCTGACGTCTTATCGTCTAATGCATCCACCTATCACTTAACGTCATCGTCCAGCACCTGCGTCTATCGCCCAACGCTCATCGCTTAGTATTCCACCTATCGTATAGCACGTCCACTCATCGTCTAGCGCCTGTCTCTTATACACATCTAGATGTGTATAAGAGACAGACGCCGCTCACTTACTAGACGATCGTCTACCTCATCGTGTAGCACTGCTCATTTGTTACACGATCGTCTAGCGCCTGCCTACACGATCGCCTACCTCATCGTGTAGCGCCGGTAACTTACTAGACGATCGTCTACCTCATCGTGTAGCACTGCTCATTTGCTACACGATCTGTCTCTTATACACATCTAGATGTGTATAAGAGACAGGTGTAGCTCTGCTCATTTGTTACACGATCGTCTGCCCAGCGCCTTGCGCTCAACATTTCACTTTCTTTACTCTTGTTCACGCATAGTCAACACATGAGCAACTCTTGACAATGCCTCTTGCCAATACTTCAGCCAATCATGCGTCCAACTTTACAAACGCATGGTTGCCTTCTCACCTTACAACCTTACAAATGCATGCGTCCAACATTACGTCTACTGAAAGCAAAATCTCCATTATAGTTTAGAGAGGAAATATCACAAAACAACATTCTTGTAAGCATTTGTATTTGAGAATATAAACCTTTAATAAACTAGATGCGATTTAGACAGATTTTATATGACATGAATAAAACTAAGAATGGTTGATAATGTAAGAGTTGCTTGCGAACCTAAAAGTGGAGATCGGAGCTTGAGCTTGAAAGTGATGGAATGGCTCGGCGGAGCTGGAATAGAGCGAACGAAACGAAGCTTAGCAGTGGAATGAACAGTGCAAAGATGAAGAAGAACCACGAAATCAAAACATCAAGATGAACGAATCAAAACGAAAACGAAATCAAAACAGTGCGAAGATGAACGAAACGAAATAAGCAAAAACAATGAAGCAGAACTGTAAACACAAGATGAAGAAGAACCATGAAATCAAAATAGCAAGATGAAGTACGATCTGAATGGCAACAAGCAAGATGAACAAGAACCACGAAATCAAAACCCTAGAGGTTTCTTTTTGTTTTCTTTTCTAAATTATTACATATTTTGTAATAATTCCCAAAACTATAATCAATTTGACTATTCTTTCAAAATAAAAATAAATAAATATCACTTGCCAATAGCCTATCTTTAGCTACCACACCCATCGTTTACCTCCATCGTTTAGCACTGACGCCTTATCGTCTAATGTATCCGCTTATCGCTTACCGTCATTGCCCAGCGCTTGTGTCTATCGTCCAATGCCCATCGCTTAGTATTCCACCTATCGTGTAGCGCGTCTGCTCATCGTTTAGCATAACATGGCTATCGTCTAGTGCTATCATCCAGCTTTTACGCTTATCATCTAACGCTTTCACTGATCGTGCAGTACTTTGCCTATCGTATAACCCGATCGTCTAGCACGTCACTCCTCATCGTTTAATGCTGCGCACATCTTCACGATCGTCTAATACATCCGCCTATCGCTTAACATCATCGCCCAGCGCTTGCGTCTATCACCCAACGCCTATCACTTAGTATTCTGCCTATCGTGTAGCGTGTCTACTCATCGTTTAGCACAGTACGACTATCATCTAGCGCTATCGTCCAGCTTCTACGCTTATCTTTTAGCACATCACTCCTCATCGTTTAACGCCGCGTGCATCTTCACGATCGTCTAATGCATCTTCACGATCTTAATCTTTCTCAAAGGTTTTTATTAACCTTCAATAAAAGGTGCATATTTCTCAAAGGACTTATCAAAGCCTCTTATAAATGTATGTCTTTCTCAAACGTTTTTATTACCTTCGATAAAAACTACATATTTCTCAAAGTTTTTTTCAAAACCTTCAATAAATATATATTTTTTTCAAAGGTTTTTATTAACCTTCGATAAAAAAACATATATTTCTCAAAAGTTTTTCCAATACCTTCAATAAATGTATATCTTTGTCAAAGGTTTTTATTAACCTTCAATAAAAGGTGCATATTTTTCAAAGGACTTATCAAAGACTCCGATAAATATATGTCTTTCTCAAAAGTTTTTATTATCCTTCGATAAAAACTACATATTTCTCAAAGGTTTTTTCAAAACCTCCAATAAATATTTATCTTTTTCAAAGGTTTTTATTAACCTTCAATAAAAAGTACATATTTCTCAAAGGTTTTTTCAATACATTCAATAAATGTATATTTTTCTCAAAGGTTTTTATAGCATCCGATAAAAGATTAACTGAATTTTCTTGTAGTGAGTTCTATACAAAGAGAGCTAGAGCGAAACTAAACAGTAAAAAGAAAAAAAAAATAAATAAACAAACAAAAGACTAGCGAAAAACCTTTCAAATTAATTCAATAGTAGAAACATCATAGTTGTAAAAAAGAGAAGATTTAAGTCTCCAACGAGCTGCTAGTGAGACGGTCTTTTCCACAATGCTGAGACGGGCTTGTTTATGTTTTAAAATATAGGATTGTTACGTTGTATCCAAAGACAGCACAAGGAGGCTGCAATCAGATTACTCCGAAGAATTTTGGACTTTGTGGTAGTGTGGAGATGCACCAGATAGTTTGTGAGGAAGTTCAAAGAGTGCAGAAAGTCCTTAGTAGAAGCATCAAACAGTTGACTCCAAATTGTTATGGAGAGTGGACTGGTAATAAAAAGATGCTCCACTGTTTCTGATTGAATCCTACATAAAACACACCAATTGGGATTAAGATATAGAGAGGGGTAGTGCGCTTGTCATTTTCCATGGTGTTTAAGCCAATGTGTAGGAATGTCCAAATCAAGAATTTGCACTTTTTAAGCATATATGAGAACCATAGACAACCTACATTGATATTTATTCCATAAATTCTGCTGCTTGATAGTTGATTTTTTATAGATTTAATGTTAAATAAGTCGTTGGTAGCGAGAGACCACCTAACTGAGTCATCATTCGATAAGTTATTCGGGGGAGCCAAGCAGAGCTGATGTTAGCCCAAGTCTCAGCTTCACGGTTTAATAAACGCCTCCTGAGATGTATGGATCACTCAGATTGAGTAGAGTTTCATGTGTCTCTAACAGTCAACAAAGGTTTAGTGGAGAGAGTAATCACCTATCTCAATTAATATTCATTTCTGAATATTAATTCTCAAGCCATATACTATCTCAAAAACTTTGATAATGTGGTTGAGGTTTCGAATCTTTGTAGAATCAATCTTTAAAAAAGAAGAATATCATTAGTAAAAAGCAAGTGAGAAATGTATATAGAGCTATTATCAATAAAGAAGTCATTTATAAGTTTTTTTTTTCTTTTTTCTTTTTATCTTCCATTAGACTAGAGAGGTAATCCAATTCTATAATGAATAGAAATGGAGATAACGGATCGCTTTGTGGAATACCACTACTAGTTTGTAAGTAGCCTTTAGGTCTACCATAAAGAGTATGAAATAGTTCACATAAGATATACAAGCTTCCACTCGATCCATCGTTCATGGAATTTTTCTAATTTTAGAATAGAGAATAAAAATCCCAATTTACCTCATTAAAGGCTTTTTTAATATCTAATTTTGTCAAAATTTTCCCTTTTTTTTTTCTGTAATGTCAATAATCCACAATTTCATTTGCTATTGTATGAGGTCAACAATTTTGTCTACATGTACAAAGGCAGATTGATTAAGAGCACTAGTGGTAGGTAATATCTGCTTAAGTCTTTTGGCAAGAACTTTGACCAAAATTCTATAAACACTCGTAGTGGGATTGATGGGCCTGTAGTCTAAGACTTTTTGACAAACCAACCACTTAAGAATAAAAGCAATATATGTAGTATTCAAATGATTTGTTTTAGCATATAATTGGGTTTATAGGAATTCAAACCATGATTACTAAGATTTTTTGACACATCTCATTTATTCAAACGAACGTATACTAATTAAATTACGTTCGATTTAACTATTGATGATCTAAACTGATTCATTTATACAAATTTATAGTTTAAATTGATTCAATGATCAATTTTAAATTGTTAGTGATACAATTCTAAAGTTTAGGTATAAGTGGATTTTTCTATTAAAAAAAATTAATTAATTAAATTAATAATCTCTACCAAACCCTATATACTTGAAAAGAATGACAAGTTGACGGCCACATGGTTGTCTATGTTTTTTTAGTAAATATTATATAATTAATCACTTGCAAAATGTAGTTTTTTACAAATCTCCAAGCTTTTCTCTCCACTATTTGATTCCTCGAGAAAAGGACAGTCTTATTCTCCATTATCTAGCAAGTTATTTTAAAGCTAAGAACATGATCAATATTGTTAATAGTTTAATTTCGATTGTATAAAAGTATTCATATTTCTTCTTAAGAAAAAGTATTCTTATTTTTAAATTACTTTTACAAACACGAAGTACTAAGTTTTGGGGGTAATTGTACCATTATCTAAAAGTAATACAAAAATTAGGCCCGTGTCGTTTATTTTCAAATTTGCAAAAAGTAACAAAACAGTCTGCCCAACTAATTACTTGAAAAGTTCTTACTATTGGGTTGTTATCTTATTGCTTATATTGTTAACGATATTGATTTACCATCTGATTTTTGTTAAATTGATATTTGATATTGGTTGTTATTTGATTACCAATGATATTGATTGTTATTTGATTGTTGTTCGATTTACAATTTGATGATAATTATTAATAATACTGACACCAATTTCTATTTTCTAATTGTTATTTGATATTAAGTACTTTGTAGTTGCTATCTCATGTAATTTCTATTTGATAGTCAGCTGTTTGAGATTGTTATTTGATTACTGTTGTGATTTTTTTTTCCTAAATATCACTATAAATTTATATATAAAATAAAATAAACATAATAAATGATTTTTTTTTAAAAAAAATCATTATCAAATCAAAATTTAAGTACAGATTTCGCAATTCATTGAATTTTTATTCAACCAGCTGGAATAAATTGGTTGAAAATTTTAATTTGGTTACAGAAAGTTCAAAATATTGACTTGTGAACATAGACACACAAAAGGATCGCTTTCTGTTTCTCATATTTCTCTACAGAGTCGCCCGATCAAACGTTTCGTTTCATATCTCATAATCTCACCAATTTTTCTTTATCTTCCCTTTTTAAATTTCTCCAACTTTTCTTCCTTTCTTCCTAAGATGCTCATGGACCGAATTCAGGCAACCTCTGGAATCCCTGAGCACGAGGCTCATGGTTCTGTCCATCGAATGCCTCAATGGAAGCTCACGCACCAACGAGTGGACCAAAGACATGCTTTAGATTAGTGTTACAGAAAGACTCGAAATCAAGAACATCGATTCAGGTGGTTAAACCGTTGTCGACATCTTTCTGTTATGTGTTGTAACCACCGGAGTTTTATCGTTGACCATTGTGCTGACATATATAAAGAAAAACTAATGTGAGATTAATGTAAGAGTGAATAAGAAAAGGAGAGAACAAGACATTCGTTTTGTAATACTTTGAAGAACTAATAAAAGAGAACCTCCCTTGTACAGTGGGCGTAGGCTTTTTGTCGAACCACTTAAACTCCTGTGTCTTTTCTTTCTAACTCTACAATCGTCTAAAGTATCGTTTACACAATCGTGTATGTGAGAGTTTCTAAACCTAACTTAGATGGCCAAACAGAACGCAAACAATCAGCAGAAATAAATCGAAAGCAGTAAAGAAAAGAATATATAGTGGTTCGACCAGTTTGGTCTACATCCAAGAACCAACTTGAATTAATTTATTAATGAGCATTTTACAAATTACAGATAATCAACGAAATCACCAATCTGTAATTTTAAGTATCCACTGCTACTGAAAGATCCACACATACAACTAAGAGATCTGCACACACAACTGAGAACAACCACTGCAAAACAGCCCAAAACAATGTGCTACCGCCTCTGACCGGCAAACCACGCGCAGACCCACGCGTCTATCTCACCGTTGCCACTCCACGCAAGAACCAGCCCGAAACCCACGCCCTCGCCGTCAACCTCGCTTGCCGGACGGAAATCAATCTCGCGCTGCTCGTTGATCTGCAACCACGCGAGCATGCCGCTGACACAAGCCGAATGAACCAGGCGGCTCCAAGTTCATCTTCTCTTCAGCGGCGGCTGCTGCAATTTCTTCAGGCGGCTCGTGGACTTCAGATGCTCCCCAGCGACTCACTTGCTCACTGGCGGCTTCCCTCTGTTTTTCTCTCTCTTGCGGCTGCTCACTGTCCAAAAAAGAAGGGTTACACGAAAGAAGGCCTAACTTTTAGAGAAGAAGATAAAATTACAAGTTTACCACTACTCAATAATTACGAAAATGCCATAGGCCTTTAATTTTTCAAAAAACCCAATAAAACCCACCTAAAAACCTTGTTATTTTCTACAAATCTCCCTCATAAGAAGAGTATTTAAGTGCCAAGTTGATTCTCCAATCTTCCTATCATCCAGATTTAATATTCAGCCCATTTAATAGGTATTTGAACTTATGGGCTGGAAGAACCTTGGTTAACATATCTGACAAATTCTCAATTGTATGAATCTTGACCATTTCAACATCTTTCTGGGCCACAAATTCTCTCATAAAATGAAATTTGACATTGATATGCTTAGATCGTTCGTGATGAGATAGATTATTCACAAGATGAATAGCACTCTGGCTATCATAACGGACGATAGGAATGAACTCCTCCGACAACAACTCACCAACTACTCTTTTCAACCACACTGCCTCTTTCACAACTTCACCCACTAAAATATACTATGACTCAGTAGTAGATAAGGCAACAACTGACTGTAGAGCAACCTTTCAACTGACCACATTACGAAACAAACGAAAAATGTGACCTGATAGAGACCTTTTTTTTTGTCAAGGTCTGTAGCATAATCTGCATCTGTGAAGCCTTCCAACAGTACTGATTTATCATAATCCTTGCTAAAACACAATGGTATACTGGCACTACCTTTCAAATATCGAAGCACCCATTTAATTGCATTCCAATGCTTCTTCCCAGGATTTGACATAAACCTACTTATCATACTCATAGCATATCCTAAGTCAGACCAATACATAATACTTCCAACAGCATTACAATAGGGAATATTAGCCATCTCTAACCTTTCTTGTTCAGTAATAGGACACTGAGATGAAGAAAGCCTAAAATGAGATGCTAAGGGTGTTGAAACTGCCTTACAACCAGACATATTATACTTCTCAAGCAGTTTATGCACATAACTCTCCTGCGAAATGGTTAACAAACCTTTCTCCCTATCTCTTTTTACATCCATACCTAGGATCTTTTTCAGTTCACCTAAATCTTTCATCTCAAATTCACTACTCAACCGTTTCTTGAGATCACAGATTTCAGAATAATCCTTAGACACCAGAATCATATCATCTACATACAGAAGTAGATAAGTATATGTACCTTTCTGAGATAGTTTCCAGTACATGCAGGCATCATATGAGCACCTGTGAAACTCCTGCTTCAGAATAAAGGTGTCAAACTTGATATACCATTGTCTCGGCGATTGCTTCAGTCCATAGATGGACCAGTGAAAACGACAAACCATGTTTTCCTTTCCTTTCACTTCATAGCCCTTAGGTTGAGCCATGTAGATCACTTCCTCCAATTCACCATGAAGGAAAGCTGTGGTGACGTCCATCTGTTCAACAAACATATCAAAGTGAACTGCAATAGATAAAATTAATCGAATGGACGAATGCCTCACCACCGGAGAGAAAATCTTATGAAAGTCAACTCCCTCCTTTTGTGTGTAGCCCTTGGCTACCAGTCTAGCCTTATACCTAGACTTGCTATCACCCCTTGTACCTGGCTTGATTTTATAAATCCACTTTGACTGAATGAGTTTTTGATTAGGAGGCTTTGGAACCAATGACCATGTCTGATTCTTCTAGAATGAGAACAATTCTGCTTCCACAACATCCTTCCACTGTTCCTTCGAATCAGATACAATAGCCTCCTCAAAAGTAAGAGGCTCTACTTCAATACTGTCAGCTACACAAGTAAGAGCATAAGCAAGTAAATCAGCATAACCATACCTCGTAGAAGCATGCCTCACCCGCTGAGGCTTGTCACGTGTGAGCTGATAGTTTTGTAGGTCACTGCTACTTGAGCTTTTTTCACCAAAAGCTCCCTCATCAATCAAAGTCCTCTACAGTTGAGGCTGTCTACCATCAGAACTGGATGACTGATCACTGGAATCACCTAAACTAACTGATGGTTGTATTATAGAATCAATTCTAACCTCTGCCTCAATCTGATCAACTATCTGCTGTTTCTGTTGCTCTTTGACACGAAATGGCATCTCTGTTTCATTAAAGGTCACATCTCTGCTGATAATGCATTTATTTCTGTCGTCTTCTAAGCACCAAAGTTTATATCCTTTAACACCTTGAGGATAGCCAATAAACATACATTTCAGTGCCTTCTTATTCAGCTTCCCTTCCTTGACATGAGCATAAGCTGAACATCCAAACACTCTGAGAAGATCCAAGCTTGGATTTTTTCCTGTCCATATCTCCTGAGGAGTCTTTAGGCCTAAAGCGGAAGACGGACTCCTATTAATTAGATAATAGGCTGTTTGGGCAGCTTCCCTCCAAAATTTCAAAGGTAATAAAGCATTTGTCAAGAGATATCTTGTACGCTCCATAATTGCTCTATTGAACCTCTCAGCTAAACCATTCTGTTGGGGAGTGTACGTAACAGTGAAATGCCTCGTAATTCCCTCAAATTTGTGATTCACAAATTCCAAACCATTGTCTGTCCTCAAATACTTTACCTTCCTGCCTGTCTGGTTTTTAACCTGCTTTTTCCATTCAAGAAATTTCTCAAAAGCTTCATCCTTCTGTTTTTTGTGGATACATCCACAACTTTCTTGAAAATTCATCAATGATCGACATAAAATATCTTGAACCTCCCATAGAAGGTACCTTTGTAGAACCCCACAAATCTAAATGAATATAATCCAAAATTCCTTTGGTAGAATGTTTCCCTTTCCCAAACTTGTCATTATGCAATGTTCACAAAATGGGAGGTTAATGTCTTTAACTCCTCCAAACAAACCTTGTTCTGAAAGAGCTTGAAGACTTCTGACATGAGCTATTCTGTTATGACATCATATAGATTTATCTGTTTCTTTCCCAGATGCAACAGCAACACTACCTGAAACAGCAATACCCTCAAACACATAAAGGCCATTCCTCAAGGTCCCCTTCAGCTTAACCAAAGAACCATTGATAACCTTCAGAACTCCATTCTCAGATTTATAAGAATAAACTACTCTATCTAGTTCGTCTAGAGAAATTAGATTTCGTTTGAGTTCTGGAACATACCTTACATTTGTAAGAATTCTGATCATACCATCATGTATTGCAATTCGAACTGACCCAATTCCTTTTACATCACAAGCACTATTATCACCAAGCAGAAGTGATCCCCCATCATTTTCCTGAAAGTCAATCAAGAAATCCCGATTAGGAGTCATGTGAAACGTGCACCCTGAATCCATGATCCAAGCATTCTGAATGTCCCTGCTGGACACCATACAAACCTTTGCTGAATCATACCCATCAGTAATATTTGCTGCACTAGAATCCTCTGCATACTTTCTACTTGATGCTTCCTTGCTCTAATTCAAAGGGTAATTCTTTCTAAAGTGTCCTTCTTTATGACATAGGAAACACTTTTTGCTTTTCCCCTTTGATTTCGACCTAGATATCGTCTCTTTTCCTTTTACATTCTTTTTCTCATTTCTGCCTCTGACCATGAGTAACTCTCCATTCTTACGTTCCTTTTTAATCTCGAGATTTCTCGTTCTCAAGGCATCCAACATCATATCCATGGACAATAAATCCTGTCCATATTTAATAGTTGCCTTAACTTCTCGATACGATTCTGGCAAAGAATTCAGAAGAATAACTGCTTGATTTTCATCCGAAATCTTCTCACCGATGTTATTGAGATCAACTATAATCTTCTAGAATTCATCTAGGTTCTCTTTTAAGCCTTTACTTGAGTCTACTTATATCCAAGGAATTTCACCTTTAGATATAATTTATTTGGCAAGGACTTAGTCAAATAAAAACTTTCCAGTTTCTTCCACAACTCCGCTGTAGCAGTGGTCTCATCTACTAGTCTAAGCACTCCATCTGACAGATATAGAATTATCGTCGAATAGGCCATCTCATCCATATCCAGTAAGTATTGGTGGAAGGTTATATTCGTCTAAGATTTTGACTACCTTTTATTGTACCAGAATAGCCCTTATCTTTTTCCTTCATAACAGGAAATCACCTTTCCCATCAAATTTAACAACTTCGAACCGTGTAGACATCGAAGCCATCTGCCAAATTAATTCCAACAAAAATAATCCTAAACAAAGAATATGCCAGCACACACTACCATACATCCTCCTTGGATCAGTTGGAGCTCTGATACCACTTGTGAGAGTTTTTGAATCCAACTTAGATGGCTAAACATAATGCAAACAATCAGCAGAAATAAATCGAAAGCAGTAAAGAACACCAACGACTAGTTTGGTCTACATCCACTCTGAGAACTAGCTTGAATTAATTTATTAATGAGCAATAAAGGAATTTTACAAATTACAGATAATCAACGAATTCACCAATCTGTAATTTCAATATCCACTGATACCGAGAGATCGGTACACAACGTCGCCTCTAACAACTGAGAACAACCTGCTGCAAAACAACCCAAAATAGTGTGCTACCCGCCTCTGACCGACGAACCACGCGCAGACCCGCACGTCTCTCTCACTGCTACCGCTCCACGCAAGAACCAGTGCAAAACCCATGCCCTTGCCGTCAACCTCGCTTGCCGGACGGAAATCAATCTCGCGCTGCCCGCTGATCTGCAACCACGCGAGCATGCCGCGGACACACGCTGAACGAACCAGGCGGCTCCACGTTCGTCTTCTCTTCAACGGCGGCTGCTGCAAAATTCTTCAGGCGGCTCGTGGACTTTAGACGCTCCCCGGCGGCTCACCTGCTCATTGGCGGCTTCCCTCTATTTTTCTTTCTCTCTTGCGGTTGCTCACATTCCAAAAAGAAGGGTTACACGAAAGAAGGCCTAACTTTTGGAGAAGAAGAGAAAATTACAAGTTTTCTACTGTTCAATAATTATAAAATGTCATTGGGCCTTTAATTTTTCAAAAAACCCAATAAAACCCACTTAAAAACCTTGTTATTTTCTACAGTGTAGTTCTTATCACATCGTGTACCCGATCATTTAGCTCTGCATCTAATCGTCTATACAATCGTTTAGCTCATCAGTTGTCGTCTATACGATCGTCTAGCTCCAGCCAACTATCGTCTACACGATTGTCTAGCGCTTCATCCAATCGTTTACATAATTGAACTATCGTTTAGTTTTAGGAGCTTCGTTTACACCATAGAGCTATCATTGGTAAACAACTGAAGATTTGCAAGCCTCAACATACCACTTCCCTTTAACTCTTGAATTATTATTGATCGTTAAATCTGAGTGTTTTGTAATTGTGAAAGTAAAGATCTTGTCATCCGAGACAACAACTAGCGACATAGTAAAGGAGCTTACCATCAACTCGTCTACGTTTAGAAGCCATTAATTTAGAAGCCATAAACGAGTTAAAGAGATTTACTTGCAGATCATCCAACTTCTGGAAGAATCCGGTACCGGTGGACGAGTTTTTCATTGGAACAGAGACTTGTGGTGTTCGTCTGTTCTAGAATTTAGAAGACACGCGTGCAATACTATATTTTTCAATGGACACCCATCGTAAATTTCCTCAAGTCAGTAAAGATATTTTATTTTGGTTGTTTCTATTTTTTTTTTAAAAAAACAAAACTAAAATGGATTTGGATTTGAGAGGGATACAAGTGGTTATAACGAAACTTAACATTTTTTTTTGGTAAAACATATGGAGACTAAGGCCTATTTAGATTAATTTAGGAAAAAATATTTCACAAAAGTCATCTTCATTTAAATATTTTATAAAAAAATTATTTCAAAATAAAAACACATATATTTAAAAACGCTTTTTCTCAAGAGTGTTTTCCATACAAATTTAATTGATTATTATATACTAAAAAATATTTTTATTAATGTCAAATTATTATAAAGAACGACTATAAGATATTATGAGCAAAAATGTCTATAAGATTATTGGATTTTGAATTTGTGCCAAATAAGTTCTAACTTATAGTCTATTCGATTTGTTTTAGATCTATTAAACATAAAATTAAATTTTATCTTTATAAATAAAAAATTTGTTAGTTTATATAAATATGAATCTAGTTATTATGACTCTAAGAGATCTATTATAAACACAAAATTAAAAGTTTGAAGCGTAAAATATTTGTTTGAATTTCAAAGAGCTATTAGACATAAATATAAATATTTTATGAAATAAGCTCTTGAGAGGATGTCACATGGAAAAATTGGAAAACCTCATACCTTTAAAAAGATTTATGGATCGCTCTCTTCATGTTATCTAATATAAACTCGTCGTTTAACCTAAACTAAATAAAAATAGAGAAAAGATTACATATATCCACAAACAAAGGCTAAAAACTCAATATAAATTATATGTAACAATATTTTGTTTGTTATTCTATTATCTCAAAGTCACACCGGGTAGATGCAAAAGTAATAATATTCATATATATATATGGCAAACAAAAACTAAAAGTGTAATAGAAAACAACTTTAAAGTTAAAACAAAAACTACTTTTTTTCCCCTTCCTTTCTTCTTCTTCTAAGATATTGAGTTCATGAAATAGAATCCTTCATATTTTACTTTCGATGTGAATTTTTTGAGGATGCTAACTTGGTCCAAAGTCGTTGATAATGTTGGATGTGAGTGCTTCCACAGTAACCCATGGCGAGAAACCTGCAAATTAAAATCATATATATCTCTTTTAACAATCATTTTTGAGCTAGATATACATCTATTTTTCAAGTAATTTATATTAACTTTCAATTTTATGTTTAATTATTTGGTTCTAAACTTTAAAACACGCCAAATATTTGTGTTTGACCCACTCATTATTTTTCTAAAGTCTATGGACATACCACACACAAAATAAAAAACTTAGGGTTCCATAATTTAGAAAAGAACGACCGTCTAATTGTGATTTTGCAATTGTAGAACTTTGATTGTATTCCCAACAAAAAATGAAGTTATATTGAGGTTGTATTATTTTAAAAATGGAAAACGAAAGAGATTAATCCATAGCAATACCTCCATGACCAAGTTGCCCATATGCAAAATCTTCAACAAAGTCCATCCTAGGAATTTGAGAGCTACCATAACCTAAATTATTCTTTTGCTCATAATCTTCATGGCCTTGATTGAAAGGTGATTCATCTCCCATAATTTTATATGCCCACTCATTTACCTATTTCCATATAACAAAACGTACTTAATTGAAAGCTCTAAAAGACTTTTAGCCGATAAAGAAATAAAGTTGAAAGAGAGAGTGTGTAGTTAACCTTTGAGGTTTGTTCACAACTAGGAGGATTGACACACTCCTTAGCATTAGCAACCATCATCAACCATGTTTTCTTTGGGACTTTGATGCCAAGCAACTACACAAATTTGTTTTGAAACAATCATTTTACTTTCTTTTCTTTTTTTTTTTTAAACTTTCAATAATAATAATTTTTTTTTAAAAACAAAGTTAAGGTAAATAAAAGGATTTTGAATGTATAAGCTAACCTTTTTCAAAGAGGTAGGACCCATTTCCTGGTATGCCTTCAAGAAGTCGCCCACAGTTTTGATGTTATGGGAACATAAGTTTTTGTGATATGCACCATCTTTTCCAATTCCTTCCAATCGCCATAATTCATCTTCTCTGCTCGGAGGATGATGCTTCTTGTTCACTATTATTATTTACAACAAAAAGAAAATTCATCAAAAACGATTATAGAATCGACAAATAAAGAGATAAATAGAAAATACGTAAACAATAAAGAATCAACATATAAATTTACATGGTTCACTTAGCTACGTCCATGGGATAGAGAGATAATAATTTTATTTCGAGAGAATTATTCAGGATATAGAATAAAGGTACCTCTAGGATTAGAGATTTAAATAACGCACTTCTCTAAACTCTAAGGTCAAAAACTTAAATAACATAAAGATGACAGATACATCAATAACTTATATTGTTTGAAGCGTCAGATAATAGATTCAATGTATTCCAATAGAAAAAGAAAACAATTATTTAATGAGATTGTCACAATGTAACTACTGGTGGATATATGGTCAAAATCTATAGAATTTCTCTAACATTTTTGTAAATAAGACAAAAATGTTAGCCACATTATAACGATGGATTAGTCAAATAAAGGCTTACCTTCTCCGCGATGATCCATGACTCTAAAAGGTTGGGAGACAGCTAGAGGAATTGTTGGATCATCAAACATGGGTAGAATTTTGTCATCTCTAATCTTGACTCCCAAACAGAACTTCTTGGATTTGATCCAACTAGAGTTGTCAGTGATGGACAAAGAGTGAATGGTAGCAACACCATTTTGCAAATTGAGGTTGAGATCATTTCCAAGCAATAAAGGCCTTTTGCCATCTCTTGGAGACAAAGGATGATGTTGTTGTTGGCCGGTAGAGACGCCGTAATCGCCGTCGAGAAGGAAGAACTCAAGCTTGGCTGATGAGAGAAGGCCAGTGCAGATAATGGCATTGGTTGTGGTATCTAAAATGACAACTTTCAAAGGCTCGCCATTTTCAGCTTTTATATCATTGTTTGTGAAAATGATGGAGGCTGGTTCATTGCAATACACTAACTTGTACTTCTCCATTCCACCCTTCTTAATTACTGCTTCTCTTGTCTCTTTCCTTTCTCTATTTACATAACATAGAATAAAACTTAGCCTAATTTTAAGCCTAGTTAAGTATAATTTACAACTCATATAAATGTAATTACATTCGCACCAATCATGATTAAAAATAAATACTTTTACTCGACTATTTTCATAGACGTCATTCTATTTGATAACTATTTATTTTAGCTCAAGTTGATCATTATTTTTTGTTTTTTTCAAATTGTATTTATTTTCTCACGATTTTTTTAACTACTAACTTCTTCTTTCTTAAGTAATCATTTGAATTTTTAGCCAAATTTCAAACACAGAAATACTCTTTTTTCTTTTTTTTTAAAAAAACATGACTTGATTTTTTTAAAAGATGCATTAAAAGTAGTATGATAACAAAACAAATAAACCAACACATGAATATATCTCAACTAGCATGAAACTTGTACAATCAATCTTGAGATTTGAGGTTCAATTTTCCACTCAACATATATATGTATAAGACAACCAAACAAAGGAACCACTTCGTGGATGCAGTGTTTATTAGCTCAAAATCACATAGTTATCAAACAAGATATTAAGTTGTTACATGTTAAATCTCATTAAGACCATGAGAAAATGATTTCATTTTGTGGTTTCTAGTTTTAAAATTTATGTTTATTTCTTTTTTTATTATTAGTTTTCACTTATCTTAAAAAAAAAAAAACACTTGAATTATTACTTGAATTCCTAATAAGATTTTAAAAATAAAACAAATTTTATTCTAACCTTACCTTTGGTGTATGAAAACATGACCACTGAAATTGTTATCCAATGGAACATAAATTATTACAAAATTCTGACAACTGAAAATAACTAGTTTTTAGATTTTATTTTTCTTTTCTTTTATTTGATTAAAATTTTAAGTGCTTATACAAGTTGGAAATCATAATAAAAAACTTGTAACAAAACAAGCAGAATGGTCATAAACAGAACACGAAATAGAAAAAAAATGGTAATAAAATTCGGCTTAAATCACTACAAATTAAAAGATTTCGAATAGAAAATTACCATAGGGATTAGATCCAATGGAATTCGAAAATACTAACCTTAGTGATTCTAGAAGATGAGGGGGAAAGTGAGTGTGAAAGGCATTCATCACTTCCCTTTGTACCTAATTACCAAAAAAAAAAAAAAAAAAACAAGAAGATCAAAAAGCTATAAAAAACCAAGAAAAATAAAAGATCAAACAACAATCACCAGATCCAATCTAGAGGATAACAAAATAAAATAGCAAAATAATCAAAAACTCAAATACAGTTCATCTGTAACTTGGATCAAAAGATCAAAAGTTGGATTATTCATTTGTTGAACTAAAATAAAAAATAAAAGAAGATTATAAGTCCGATGAACTCAAAGAAGAAAAAGGAGAGATTAGAAAGAAACCGAACCTAATCGGAAGAGAAGTGCAAGTTCTCTTGGCCGGTGGAGAGTTCTCGTCATCGTATGGAGAGTTGTTGTTGTTCGTGTTACCCATGCCTTTAGGATCCATTTCTCCCTCTTTCTCCAAAGAAAAATCCCACATGCCCAAGAACCAATTTAGGAATTTGAAGGAGTGATGTGGTGAAAAATAGAGAGAGAGGAAGAAAGTGAGGTTTTATGCAATCTATGAAATGAATATTTGCCATGAGAGAGAGCTTTGTTTGGAAATACCCAGAGAGAGAGAGAGTTGAGAACTTCTTGAGAAATTTTCCGACGACTTACACTTAATCTACGCGTAAGGTCTTCTTCTACCGGCTACCGGCTAAGCAAGTACCTCCCACCAATCAAAATTACCTTCTTCTTCTTTTTTTTTTTTTTTCCCTTATTGCAATTCTCTTTCTTATGTTTCAAATAATTATTTTGGTCCATGGGAGTTTTTTTTTCTTTCTTTTTATTTTTTACACAATAGCGGTAGGAAATTTGAATTACAGGTCTATTGGTTATTAATACACTCATGTATCAGTTTAGTCATGCTCACTTTTTTTAGATTTTGACCAAATATTAGAACTGTAATTGTTCACGTTGGAAAAATTCATGGAAATGATGAGGTCTAAACACTATAAAATGAACTTGTCTTTGGTTTCAAATTGTCCTAGTTAGAAACACTTTAAGTTCGAGTGTTCTAACTTTTTATTATTATTATTATTATTATTATTTTATTATCTAGTTTGAGAGTGGAGAAAATGGTGTGAGTTGTCTTTGGGAAATGTTTTCTAGTAATTGAGAGTAGATTTTTTTTATCGTGGTTTTGTTTTTCGGTTTGGGGTTTTTCCATGATTCTTGTGTTTCCAATTTGATAGCTTTCTTTGAATTTCTTTGTTATTTTATTATTTATTTATTTATTTATTTGTGCTTATGCATGTGGTATCCTATGAGGTTTACCCAACTACTTTTGCTTGGTCCTTGAGAGTTCAACTTAGTTTCTGTTTAGCCATTGAGTTTTCAATACTGACACTTTTGGTTATTAAAATTTGGATTTACTTTCTATTTAATCTAACATATTTGGTTGTAGAAGTATTTGAATATGATTTCAAATAAGTGTCTTGGTTTCTAAACCGTCCTTAAGTAGAGTTAATCAGTGGTTGACTTATTGAAATGATATCATAACATATTTAATATATGCGAACTAGATTTTGTTATGGGAGATTTTTAAATATAAAAAATTGGGCCAAACTAATTACAATCTGTAGCAAAAAATGTTAATGACAATTGCAGCCCAACCAAAGTCCAAAAATGATGTAAAATACCAAAAAAGCCGAGTCCATACCCGATTAATTTACCCGATTTTTCCCTTCAACACTTCAACTCCTCCGAACAAACTCTTCATCTCCACCTCCTGTCGCCTGTCAAAATCATTCTTCTTCTTCTGTCGAGTAATCAGCCTATACATCGAGTAAATGCTATCAAGTAAATGCTATCGAGTAAATGTCATCGAGTACCAGAGTTCTATATTTTTTTTAATGCCATCAACCATCGAGTAATCGAGTAACGCCATCGAGTACCATCGAGTAATTACCAAAAAGGTCATCGAGTAAATGCCATCGAGCATCGAGTAAAAGACCATCAAACATCGAGTATCGAGTTTCACCATCAAGTTTTAGCGTCACAACCTTAGTAGAAGCGTCGTGCAACGCTTGAATACAAAACACTCACTTCTGCTGCAAAACTCGATCCGTTGATATGCTCCAGATTTTGACGTGATTCACCCCGCGCGCGTCTCACGCAATGCAGTGTCAAGCATCGACATCATGTCTCAAGCACAACATTTCTTGGCTTTTACTGTGATTTAGCGTTGTAACGCTGGCCTCAGCGTCGCGACGCTACCCTGCAAGTATAAATAGTTTTTCTTTCATTTTTGCTGAAAGGAGGAAGCACAATTTCAATGGAAGATGGAATTTCTCTCTAGTATATCAGTGTGTATAAATGATAGACACTGATAGAAATCTATTAGTGTCTATCAGTGTATATTAATGTTTGTATAAGTGGGTATATCACATATTTCAATCTAGAAAAGAAATATAAACAAAGAAATTCAAGAATTTTATTCATATAAAGATAGTGTTCCATTCACTTACAAACTCAATAATAGAATCAACCAAGGGCAAAAATAACTTTCATAAATTCTAATATCAATCTATTTGGCAATACAAGGGAAAAAATGCAACTATAATAATTACACCATTGACTAATTAGGCGAAGTTTGCAAGTCTTAGAATTAGAATGACAACAACTACATCTTAATGAACTACTTTTAGCTTCATTTATATATGGAATCCTTTGTTTTTTAGGTCTTCCTGCTGAACGTTTAAAAATAAGAGGTAATGCTCTAATATCATCATCTAAAACCATCCAATTTGAATGGACTTCAACAGGTTGAGCACAACCCATATATGTCCATGACAATGCGCTTGAGTAATAATAATTAGATACATCAGAATAAATATACATGTTAAGCAGTCGAAGAATAACAAGCGCATGAGAGCATGCAATTTCTTCAAAATCACATACTAGGAATTGTTTATCACCATCCATTACTGAGTATTCAACATTATAAATAGGATGAACCTAATAAATAAAAATGGGAAAATAAATCAGTACATTACAAACATACCAAATATACAAATAAATAAAAAGTTGTAGAAATCTATCAATGCCAGTGTGATAGATATCTTTCACAGTCTACTAGTGATAGACAGTGATAGACTTCTATCACTATCTATCACTGATAGTCAGTGATACAATCTATCACTGTTTATCACACTGAATATCATTCTCCTATCAATTTTATAAAGAACACTTATCATGAAACTTCTTGATTGTTCATGCTGGTTGCGTAGTATATTCTTTGCCTAAGGAGTCAAAATTATTGTCATTGACAAACTAGCTTTCCTTCAATGATGAAACCATTTTTGCAGTAAAACTCTAATTGCATCAAGTAAACTTGCAACCGGTAAGTTTCAATTCTCTTTCAAAAAAAAAAAAAATAAAAATTTACACATTCTAAAGGGTTTTTTGTCAACATTTAATACATTCTTCTTTGAGAATATGCACGAGACCACTTCTCAAATCCAACATTAATAAGATAACTTCGAATATTTGAGGAAATTACCTCCATACATCTCATATTAAACTCGAAGTCATCAACAATATAAGATTTAGCACAACTAAACTAAAATTGGTCAATCAAAGTGAATGATCTCATACCGAGAGTTCCATGAGCGGGCTTAGATCACTCCGATTTCACAGTGACCGAAACATAAACGATATACATTCCATACTAACAGTTATGCATATTGAACTCACCAACGGCATGCTTAGAATAAAATAAAACATAGGGAAAAGAGATTCATACCAAAGGACTGTCTTCGTATGTGTGAACCCAAAGCAGCAGAAAAATTTCCCACCAATCTACCAGAACCCGGCGAGTCTATCGACTATTACTGCATGATCCAAACGTACACGAACAAGGCCGCAGGGACAATACCACCACAAGGAAAACCCGGGTATCCTAGGCGTCAAAAACCCAAAAAGTGGGCTCTGGTGAGTTTGGTAGAGGACGGAGGAGAATATGTCGTGTAGACGATAATCGTGCACGAGAAGAACTCTGCTATTGTATAGCGGAAACGCTTATCGTATAGTAGAGCTACACGATCGTTTAGGAAAAACTGAACGATCGTTTAGGAAAGAGGTATACGATCGTTTAGAGAACACGTGAACTAGATGATCGTTTAGACGAATGAGCTTCTATCGTATAGGCTTTCGCGATCGCTCTTTCATGGATTCTTTATGGGTGTGGGCGATTAGAATGCACGACTGAATTATTTCATTAAATGAAAACGATTTTCAAAACTTTAACCCGCCGATTACCATAACCTACGCGACCCTATCTTCCCACATTCGAATGTGGATTAATTGGTTAATTATTAAATAATTAATCAATTAATTTAATTAATAAATATAATTATATTATATTTATATCCTATAGTTTGATATCATATATCTACTAGTATTTTTTCTCTACTTGATATATAAAACATATTTATATCTAATTTCCTCCAAAATAATATATCCCATACATTTAGCCAATTATATCATATATAATTGAACTTCCTTTTGTCAATTTGAACATTTCAAATTAACCCAAACACTGGTTCTCGACTTTATCCAAGCTACCCAGGTGACCTAATGGACCCGTGGCTCGAAGCTCCAACGGTACGTGAATAGCTGACTAAACTCTTTAGCCACGAGATTCAACACCTGTCTCTTATACACATCTAGATGTGTATAAGAGACAGTTCCACTAAAGACCAACAGCTGAACTCTTCTTACCACAGATATATTTCCATATCCATTGGATATAACCAATCATAAGTACGATGACCCTTCATAAATGCTCATAAGAAATAGCTGGACCAATTTATCGTTTTGCCCCTGTAGTTACATCTCACTCCTTAAGTACCACTGATTCCTCTAATGAAAATACAACATAGTCCAACTATATGTGAACACCTCTCGGGCCAAGAGAAGATTTGTGGCGCCACATCGTTCAAGCCCTGAAATAAGCTCTTACCCTTGCCTCGGGGAAGAAGTGAATTCCATCTTATGTAGTTGAGTTCCCAGCTCCCAAATCAAACGAATCCCCAAAATGGTAGGTTTGAATCGGCGACTTAGCCACTTGCACTCATACAAATCAAAGGACCGCCCTCAATGGCAAGAGTTCCCAACTCAACCAGGATTGAGGTCATGTTACCTATGGTCATCCTAGTGAAGTGAAGTCTCTATCATGAACGGTGTTATATAATGAGACATTAACACTTCGTGGTTAGGTCTTATACAAACTCTTTGTATAGGATGCCCCCGCTCGCATGTCCCCTACACGAATGATCAGGATCAGATCATCTGTGGCGAGTCACAACACTTGTGACCATTCCACAAAGCAGGCCGCGTCCGTAGCATTACTAGGATAAGGTTTCCCTCCTATATCCATATACTACAGACCATTTTGGTTATCACTCAGGACATGATCCATTTGTATGTCATCACATACATGCTTGAGTCACATATAGATAACCAGAGATTTTATGTTTATTGGTTTGTGGTAAAGCAAATAAAACAAATAACCAAGCAAAACAACAAGATGTGAAGTAAATATCATATATTAACAATCGCAGGTGTTCGTATATATTGTTTACAAACTACAGGACACGAGAATTTAGGGCATCAACTCCAACAATCTCCCACCCTTCCTAAAGAGAAGTGGGCTGTACAAAAAAAATTTGTACAAAACAATAAACTAGGGCACTTAAAAGGCCAGTATAATAAAATCTCCCACTTGCCGTAGCTCAGCCGTGGGCGATTCTGTAGACCCATGCTCCGTAGGTGACACTCAAACACTGTAGCCGTAAGAGCCTTCGTAAACAGGTCAGCAACATTGTGCTCCGAAGCGATCTGCGTGACGATCACGTCCCCTCAATGCATTATCTCGCGGATCAGATGATATTTTCGTTCTATGTGTTTACTATGCCGGTGACTCCTTGGCTCCTTAGAGTTCGCCACTGCCCCACTATTATCACAATAGAGGGTAATGGGCCTAGACATATCTAGAACAACTTCTAGGTCTGTCAAGAAGTTCCTGAGCCAGACGACGTCCTTAGCAGCTTCACAAGCCACTACGTACTCCGCATCCATAGTGGAGTTGGCGATGCACTTCTGCTTAGTGCTTCGCCACACTACAACTTCTCTGTTAAGAGTAAAGACTGTCCCTGATGTGGACTTGCGAGAGTCCTTATCATTCTAAAAGTTAGAATCCATGTGTCCTATAAGGATCAAATCCCTCAAACCATACACGAGCATGAAATCTCTCGTTCTCCGAAGATACTTGAGGATGTTCTTCACTGTGGTCTAGTGACCCTGGCCTGGGTTAGACTGATACCTACTGACTATGCCCACAGCGTAGCCGGTGTCTGGACGAGTACAAAGCATCGCATACATCAAACTAGCAACGACAGATGCATATGGGACCCATCTCATCTCCTCAACCTCTTGAGGCATCTTAGGACACATTTCCTTAGATAAAGTGACTCCATGCCTGAACGGCAGTAGGTCCCTCTTAGAGTCCTGCATCGAGTACTTGAGCAACATTTTGTTAATGTACGATGCCTGAGAAAGTGCTAGCACTTTGTTCTTATGATCTCGAAAGATCTGGATTCCTAGAAAAAATTGAGCCTCTCTCAAATATTTCATTTGGAATTGGGTCGCTAGCTAGTTCTTAACTGCAGTCAGTAGACCTACATCATTCCCAATAAGTAGGATATCGTCTACATACAACACTAAGAAGACTATTGAAGCATTGATGATCTTCTTGTAGACACAGGTTCATCAACGTTTTGGTCAAAGCCATACGACTTGATCGCAGCATCAAATCATATGTTCCAAGATCGAGACCCCCATTTTAGTCCATAAATGGACCGATTCAGTTTTTATACCTTTTGCTTCTGACCTTGGGCTATGAATCCCTCGGGCTGCACCATATAAATGGTCTCTTCAAGATTGTCATTTAGAAAGGCTGTCTTGAAATCCATTTTCCAGATCTTATAATTATAATAAGCTGCAATAGACAGGAGGATGTGGATTGACTTTAACATGGCAACAGGCGAGAAAGTCTCCTCATAGTCGACTTCCTCTACCTGGGTATCATCCTTTGCCACAAGTCGAGCCTTGAAGGTCTGTACCTTCCCATCAACACCCCGTTTGTGCTTGTATATCCATTTACAACCTATAGGGCGAACCCTATCAGGTTGATCTACAAGATCCCATACTGAGTTGAAGTACATTGACTTCATCTCGAGATCCATGGCCTTGACCCATTCATCCTGGTCAACATCCTCCATTACCTTGTTATAAGACAACAAATCCTCAACGTCGCCATCTGCTACCATAGCAAGGATTTTCGTGAAACCCAGATTGCAAACGGGTGGGTTTGCAACCCTCCCACTACTTCGAGGTTCCCTCAACTCTTGAGATGGAATCGGCCTACTGGATGAACTCCCATCAACAACTCTTGTTGATGTAGCAGACTCTTCAACAACTCTTGTTGAAGTTTCAGTAGTTTCATTGGAAAGCTCACGCAACACGACTTTGCTTCGTGGACTGTGCCCCTTATATGATCCTCCTCTAGGAAAGTAACATTTATTGAAACAAACACCCTATTTTCCATCGGATCATAAAAATAACCCCCTCGTGTACCTTTGAGGTAGGCTACAAAGAGGCACAACCTCAACCATGGTTCCAACTTCTTGGAATTAGCCTCAAGCACATGTGCAGGGCAACCCCAAATGCAAAAATGACGTAAACTAGCTTTACACCCATTCCACAACTCCAAAGGTGTTCTTGCAACACTCTTGGAGAGAATATAGTTGAGTATGTACACCGCAGTCTCCACTGCAAAACCCCAAAATGAGTTTGGTAAGGAAGCGTAACTCATCATCGAACGAACCATGTCTAACAAGGTCCTATTTCTCTTCTCCGCTACACCATTCTACTGAGGTGTACCCGACGCTGAGAGTTGGGAAACGATTCCATGTTCTATCAAATAGTCCTGGAATGTGAAGTCCAAAAACTCTCCACCTCGATCTGATCGAAGTGTTTTAATCTGTCTATCCAATGCATTTTCAACTTTAGCCTTGAACTCTTTGAAATTTTCAAAGGATTCAGACTTTCGTTGCAAAAGATAAACATACCAGTACCTGGAGTAATCATCAGTAAAACTGATAAAATACTCATAGCCACCTCGGGCTCGCACATTTATAGGACCACAAGGTCAGACTGTACTAACTCAAGAGGTTATTTGGCTCTAAAAACTTTTCTAGTAAAAGGCCGTTTAGTCATCTTACCCTCAAGGCAAGATTCACACACTAGTAAAGAATTTTCTTCTAACTCACATAGAATTCTATTATTCACCAATCTTTCAATCCTATTGAGATTGATGTGCCCTAAACGTAGATGCCAAAGTTGGGCATTTTCTTTTGGAGAAATTCATTGACGTTTTGATTGAGTTACGACAGTTCTGAACATTTCAGTATTATGAAGGGAATTAATGGTTAACGTTTTTAGCACATATAAATTCGTTTCCATATTTGTTGTGCAAATAAAAACACCATCTTTATGAATAAACGCTTTACTCAAATTTAAAGAAATAGTGTATTTACATTAAAATAAGCACCTTACAAACATAAGGTTCCTTTTTAATTCAGGAACAATATATACATCATTTAAAAGTAGAAACCTATTATGTAAAGTCAACTGAAGCCTTCCCATTGCCACAATTGAGACGACGTGTCCGGTGCCTGCTCGCATCGTCATCTCACCAGCCTCCAACTGTCGCCAAGATCTAATCCCCTGAAAAGAAAAACAAACATGATTAGTGGCGCTTGAATCGATTATCCAGGCCGAATCATCATTCTCCACTAAACAAGTTTCGAGCACAAGTAAATCATATTTACCTTTATTCGCCTTGGCCTTAGCCTTGGCTGCTTTCTTCTCCTTCAGATACCGAGGGCAGTTCCTCTTCCAATGTCCATCTTGATTGCAATGGAAACACTTTCCCTTAGCAATTGGTGGATGCCTCCTTGGGGCGACAGACGGTGGGTTAGCAGGAGCCTTCCCTTTTCCCTTACCACCCTTCTTCTTCTTCCCCTTTATAGAGTGAGAAGTAGAAGGTGCAGTCTTCGTTCCTAATGTCGAACCTCTATGAAGCGTCTTTGAGGATGAAGCAACATTTGCCTCACCTTTCTACCTCTCTTTACTTTTCAGTAGAGATTGGTATATTTGCAACTCATTGTGGAGAGTTGTAAGGTTATATTTCACTTTGTTAAGAATCACATTACTAACAAAGTGTAGGAAGCTCTCTGGCAAAGAATGAAGGATTATGCTAACCTGGCTGCCCTTATCGATGGTAGACCCATTCAACTCCACCACATTGAAGTGGACCATCATGTTTAGCACCTGTTCACGAACAGAGGCGCCTTTTTGAATTTTGGAGTTGAATATATATTTAAGAGCCTCATGCATAAGCTGTTCAGACGGTTGTCCAAATATCCCTCGCAGGGACTCCATGATCTCACGGGCTGAAACCATAGGCTCGTGCTTCTTGGCCAAGACGTCAGAAAGACTTACCAAGATATAGGCTCGGGCCTTCTTATTCGCCTTTGTCCATCGCTCGTATGCCTCTCGAACATTTCAAGCGACATTTGGAGCTGTAATAGGAGGACAAGCCTCCGTGAGAGTGAACATGACATCCTCGATGATTAGGATCGTCGTGATCATGTGTTTCCATGTTGAAAAATTGTCGCCAGTTAATTTTTCGGCGCTTAATAACGATAAGGTGGTTGTAGCCATTTGAAAAAATTGTTGAAAAATCTTGATTAGTTTTTGCTAAACCACTTTTAAGCTAATTAGTTTTGCAAAACAGTTTCAAGTACTCTAAGTTATAGACTTCTATTTTGTAATGATGCCTCAGTAAGTCAGGACAAACACCATCGGTGGGGTGATCAGTTACCCCTTCACTGAGATGAGACATTTTCAACCATTAGGCAGAACCAACTCTTGGAACTGAACCTAACAGCCACCATTTTTTCGGTCCAGAATTGTTAACATTTAACTATTTCGTGTAAGTGTAACCCCTCGTTTTCGGTGCTAGAGTCCCACTCTAATGCGCTTATCGTAGGGAAAAGACAGATTAGGACAAGAGGCTAAGTTACCTTATCCTCTTACAGGAGATCAAATAAAGAAACGCGCAAAACAACCATCCTTTAGAGGGACACTCCCAGGGTGTCTCGAGGCAATACGTAGTAACATTATTCAACCTAATGAAGGAGACCGAGGGATATGCTGTTGCACTTCCTGCTCCCACTTACTATGAACATTCTCTCTATCCACCTTGATATTGACCTACCCAAACACCATCTGTTGGGGGGACACGCCAAAGGTTCCGCGAGGCCGATGATAAATCTCACGGTGTGGACTTTAGGAGAAAAGTGAATGATTTAAGTGAAGCATCTTATGCCCTAAGTACCTTCTACTGAATGTTCTACCTAGGGATTCATTAACCTAGACAATCCAGCTACTGATTTTAGTCTAAGTGGTCTTTTTAAAGCCTTCTCACAAACAACGTTTGTTTATGAAATATAAACAAGTTCCAGTAGTCACATTTAAAAACTTTAATTGATTGTCCTTAACTTGCATGCATGCATCAAATCTATCTAATTCACCTTTCTAGGTAAGTTCCCAGGTAGGGGTGTTACGTTTCTGTCAACTTAAATACCCCAGCCTAGACAGAATCCGCCTTAGACAAAAGGTCTCTTATAGATATATTTACTATACTTTAACCTTTTATTTGCCAATTTAATCCTATTAAACTGATTAAAAGATTAAAGCCTTAGGGTTGCTAATCATATTAGAACCATGATCTTAGGTCTATGTGATCCAAGTTTTAAACATTTTAAAACCATGAATTAAATCTAAGTGAGCATACATGTCTTTCTTATTTCTTTTAGTTCTAATTTCTCTTTAACTCTTAAAAATAAACAACTAATTTTTTTTTTGCACATAACGAGGCATTTATAATAATTATAAAGTAACCTATGTGTCATACTCCATTCAGTGTCCGGTTATTACTATATAAGTTTTATATAATGCGTAATAACCAAGCAAACATGCTATCATTCACCCATATATTATAACAATTATAATATAAAGATGATGCATGTCAATGCTTTTTATGCATGCATAAATATAACTCTTACATTATATGATGCATGAGCATGCTCTTACATAATTAAAATCATGCTTCTCTAAATTATAACAATTACAATAAAGAGATGATGCATGATCAATGCATAACCTAAGGTGGGATTTACTATATGTGCATACCATATGACATATAAAACATACATCGCATGTAATAAACCAAAAAGGACCTAGAATGAAAAATCCTATCTATTACATTTTTCATCGAGCAAACCAGTTCACAGACGAATTGAGACTTGAACCACCAGAAGGTCTCCATCGTGTAGCAATATTTAGCAGGTAGATGATCGTTCAGCGTGTACTAGACGATAGGAACATTAGCAAATGATTGCGTAGACGACGGTGAGGCTGCGAAGCCTGATCGTCCATGCGATCGTGTAGCGCGATGACAGGTAAATGATTAACCTTGAGTTACTAAGGGTTCGTTTAATAAGTTACTAAGCGATGAAGCTTGCTGACCTAAACGATCATCTAGCGTGTTTTAAACGATACGCGAGCGTCTCATCGTCTAACCGATTCGTGCAACATGGTAAACGATTTACCTTGCAATGCTAAGCGATCGTTTAGTCAGTTACTAAGCGATGAAGCTTGCTTATTGAAACGATCGTCTAACGCACGCGTGCATAAACGATACATAGTGATCGCGTGCTCGATCGTCAACCCGATACGACCAACTCTTGATTGCATACCCCATCGTTTAACCGATGCGTTCAACCGCGATCGCATACTTCTTCATCTTTACGATGCGATGGACAGCGATCGCGTAGAACTTCTTCTGCACGATGCAATCAACCCTAGATCGCCTCCTTCCTCGAAGAGTCGTAACGCTTGCTCAGAACTTCGACGAACGACTCAAAACTTCAAACAAACTTTGAATACAAACTCGATAAGGATTATTAATGCCCAAAAACGCAGGGGCTTTTACAAATAACCGCAAACGTAAAAGAATCTAAACAAACTGGGGCAATACATCCCGAAAGCATCCATTAATCCGATACATCCACAGCAGATCTAACAATTAAAACAGCGTAGAAATGCACCCACCATGAATGTATATGTTATTTCGTTGCAACTGATGAAATCGGAGTATCAGAAACCTGGCTCTGATACCAATTTCAGGATCTCATACCAAAAGTTCCATGAGCAGGCTTAGATCGCCCCGATTTCACAGTGAATGAAACATAAACAATAAACATTCCATACTAGTAGTTATGCATATTAAACTCACCAACGACATGCTCAGAATACAATAAAACAGAGGAAAAAGAGGTTTATACCAAAGGAAGACTATCTTCGTATGTGTGAACCAAAAGCAGTGGAAAAACTTCCCACCGATCTACTAGAACCTGACGAGTCTGTCGACTGTTACTACACGGTCTGAACATACACGGAAAAGGCCGCAGAGACAATACCACCATAAGGGAAACCCGGGTATCCTTGGCATAAAAAACCCAAAGAGTGGGCTCTGGTGAGTTTGGTAAAGGACAGAGGAGAAGACGCGTGTAGTCGATAAGCCTGCGTGAGAAGAACTCTGCTATCGTATAGCGGAGAGGCTTATCGTATAGTAGAGCTACATGATTGTTTATGAAAAATTGAACGATCGTTTAGGAAAGAGGTATACAATCGTTTGGAGAATGCGTGAACAAGACGATCGTTTAGATGAATGAGCTTCTATCGAATAGGCTCTTGTGATCGTCTTTCACGGATTCTTTTTGGGTGTGGGTGATTAGAATGCAAAGACTGAATTATTTCATGAAATGAAAATGATATTCAAAACTTTAACCCGTCGGTTACATAACCTACGCGACCCCATCTTCGCACTCCGAACGTAGATAATTGTTTAATTTTTAAATAATTAATCAATTAATTTAATTAATAAATATAATCATATTATATTTATATATCCTAAGTTTGATATCAATCTACTATAGTATTTTTTCTCTACTTGAATAAATCATATTTATATCTAATTTCTCCAAAATAATGTATCTCATACATTTAACCAATTAATATATAATTAACCAGTCCAATTATATCATATATAATGAAACTTCCTCTTGTCATTTGAACTATTCAAAATAACCTAAACACTGGTTTCGACTTTTCAAGCACCCAGGTGACCTAATGACTTGTGGCTCGAAGCTCCAACAGTACGTGAATAGCTAACTAAACTCTTGGCTACGAGATTCACCATCTGCTAACTGTTAGTGATTACCCTTAAAACCAACAGTTGAACTCTTCTTACCACAGATATATTTATGTGTCTATTGGATATACCCAATCATGAGTACAGATGAACCTTCACAGATGCTCGTAAGTAATAACTGGGCCAATTTACCATTTTGCCCTGTATTTATATCTCACTCGCTGAAGTACCACTGATTCTCTAATGAACAAATACAACATAGTCCAACCATGAGTGAACACCTCTCGGGCCCAAGAAAAGTGTGTGGCGTCACATCGTTCAAGCCCCGAATCAGTCTTTAAGGGAAGCCATCTATCTACTTACCCCTGCCTCGGGGAAGGAGTGAATTTCTTCTTGTGTAGTTGTGTTCCCAGCTCCTAAATCAGACGAATCCCCAAAATGGTAGGTTTGAACCGGTGACTTGGCCACTCGCACCCATACAAATCAAAGGACCGCAATCAATAGCAAGAGTTCCCAACTCACTCAGGATTGAGGTCATGTTACCTATGGTCATTCTAGTGAAGTGAAGTCTCTGTCATGAATGGTGTTATATAACGAGATATTAACACTTCATGGTCAGGTCTTATACAAACTCTTTATATAGGATGCCCTCGCTCGCATGTCCCCAACACGAATGATCAGAATCAGATCATCTATGACAAGTCACAACACTTGTGACCATTCCACAAAGCGGATCGTGTCCGTAGTATTATTAGGATAAAATTTTCCTCCTATATCCATATACTACAGACCATTTTGGTTATCACTCAAGACATGATCCACTTGTATGTCATCACATACAGATAACCAGAGATTTTATGTTTATTGGTTTGTGGTAAAGCAAATAAAACAAATAACCGAGCAAAACAACAAGATGTGAAGTAAATATCATATATTAATAATCACAGGTGTTCATATATACCATTTACAAATTACAGGACACGAAACTTTAGGGCATCAACCCCAACACAAAGGATCCTTGAACAACTTCTTCAAATTTCATAGAACATGTTGAATGCATACATAGTACTCAAAATTGTTACACACTCTTGACACCCTTTGGAATGCTTAAATGTCGATCGAGACCATGACTAAATGTTCTCTATCCTCTAAACTAGTTTGTATATGTTCGAAAAACCATTTCCATGATATATCATTCTTAGAATCTACGATAGCAAATGCAAGGGGAAAAATATTATTTTTATCATCTAGTGTGGAAGCTAAGTAGAGTACCACCAAACTTATACTTCAAAAACGTACCATCAATGGATATGGTAGGTCTACAGTACCTCCACCCTTCAATAGATGAACCAATAGCCATGAAACAGAATTAAAAAATGTCCATTTTCATCAATCTTTAAAGCAATGTACGTTTTTTAAAACATAAATGAAAATAATTATATTAGTCATAATGGTAATAAATCGATCATTATCTGTCAATGATAGAGCTTTATCACTTTGTATCACTGATAGATAGTGATAGATGTTTATCATTGTCTATAAGTGCAAAGCTCTATCATATGTATCACTGATAGATAGTGCTATCACTGTCTATTAGTGATAGACAATGATAGAGCTCAATCATAGTATATCAATCACAACATATCACTACTGCTAAGCTCAATCACTGTTATAAAGAGTGACAGAGTTCTATCACTTTCTATCGATGATAGAGCTTTATCACTTAGTATAACTGATAGACGGTGATAGATGTCTATCATTGTTTATCAGTGGTAGGGAAATATTCACATCCATACATAGTCATACAAAAAACTATCTATTTGCACAACAACAATTCAAAAATAAAGAATAATAAAGTGATAGAGTGGTAGAGTTCAATCACTTTCTATCTATCAGTGATAGAGCTCTATCACTTTGTACAATTGATAGACAATGTTCGAGATTTATCACTGTCTATTAGTGGTAGAGAAATGTTAACATCCATACTATTCAAAGATCCATAAATGAAAAAAAAATATATATGATATAGGTTACTGCAATAAAAGGAAGAAAAGATTTTATAAGAAAGATGTTAATATGTATATAGCTCAATAACTTTATATAAGTGATATACAATGATAGAGCTCTATTACTCTCTATTAGAACAAAGCTCTATCATTGTATATCACTCATAGACGGTGATAAACTGTTATCACTGTTTATCAGTAATAGACAATGATATTCCTCAATCATAGTATATCACTGATAGACAATGATAGAGCTCAATCACAGCATATCACTAGTGATAGAGCTCAATCACTGTTGTAGAGAGTGATAAAACTCTATACCTGTCTGTCACTGATAGAAAGTGATAGAACTCTATCACTATCTATCAATGGTAGAAAAATGTTCACATCCATACATATTCACACTAGAAACTATCTATATGCATAACAAAAAATAAAAAATAAGGAATAATAAAAATTAATGAAAGATTGAAAAGAACACAAATACAACAACCAAATTGATAGAATTCTAACATACTGAAAATCTTCTGAAAAAAAAAAAAGCCAAAACAACAACAAGAAGAAGGAAGGTTGGATCATATGAATGATCTGAGAAAAGAAGAGAAGAAAAAGAAGAAAGGGCGCAGGATAGAAGAAAATAAATTGGGGAGAGCAAAGAATCCATTTCAATGATGGATGAAGGATAGAAGAATCCATTATCAACAGGGAAGAAGCCATAGACGGATGGTGCAGAAAATAAAGAAGAAAATCAAGAAAGAAATGTACACTTACAAACGCATAAAATAGAAGAAAAAACTGTACCGTGGTCGAGGAAGAATTTCGATGAAGAAGATCAGTGAGGAAGACGATCATGACGTCGAGAAGGAGAATCGGCGAGGAAGAAGATCATGGCGTTCAGCGAGGAAGAAGGAAGAACAGTGAGGAAGAAGGAAGAACGACGTTCGGCAAGGAAGATGGAAAATAATGTGCGGCAAATCAAATTTAAAGAAAAGGAAAATGGGCGAGGAAGAAGGGTAGTTTTGGTAATTTGAAGAAAAGGAAACCTGGAATTTTTTTTACTATAAATTATAAATAGTTTTTTTTTCCTATTTATAAGAATTACCCTTTTGTTATTGATATGTATTTTTTAAACAAGTTAACGCTTATTTTTTATTTTTTTTATATACTTATAGGTCAATTAAGAACATATATATATGTTTCAAAACTTAGTGATCAATCAAAAATCAAATTCATTAAATTTCGAAGACTAAATGTGTTAGTTCTGAAACCTAAGAGGACACAAAATAGAAGAAATTTAGTTTAAATTTTAGAACATTAATTTTTTTTTATTAAATTAATAATGTTGTGATTGCTGAGCTTTTAAAGGGAGGTAGAGCCAATTGTCCATTGGATGGGATCACCTTTTATTGCATCGTGCCTTTGCTAAAGGGGCTTGTGAAGCGTTTTTCTTCCACACTTGAGGATTCTTCAATTTTTTTTTTTTTTTAAGAGTATGAATGGTCTAGAGGATCGCTCAAACCCAAGTCCTAGTTACTAATTTTTACTTGGTTATATTTTACATCTTTTGTGTTGGAATGTTTTGAATTCTAATCACAATTGGTTTAACAAATTTCACGATAAGGTGAAGATTTGTTTGAATGTCTTAAACCCTAATCAAATTTTCTTTTGATGATTTCAAGTCAAGGTAGAGATTTGTTGGAATGCCTTGAACCCTAAACCTAATTAGATTTGATATTTGATATATTTACTTATTTAAATCTTTTCCTTCTCCACTTAGGGTTTAGAGAAGTGCACTATGTAAACTCTCTAACCCTATAGACATTATTTGGTAGATTTTGTATTCTTTTTTGTAACATTCTCTTTAATAAAATTGTTTTCCCTCCATCCCATGGACGTAGCTAACATATTGTTAGTGAACTACATAAATTTGTGTGTCAATCTTCTCTATTTTTCTTTTTACGTTCATTTGTATTATTTAATTGTTAATTTCGTAACAAATTGATATCAGATCCTATTCATTAGGGTTTTGAAATTCCATTATTTTTCACTAATTAAAGATATATAGCGTGATTGTAAAAATCAACAAATTCACCGGGAGAGCAGTGCAGTACAACTTTTCAAAGACAACTTCCACAAAGTTGTCGATTACCAAAGTTTCAATCGTTGGATCGTACTGAATTTTTGTCAGCCCGTTGAAGCTACATAGGGTCTTGTTTTCAACGGTTGATCATCCTTTTGAGATTTAGTTTTATCTGTAGTTGTTGCTAAATAGAATCTGTAAAACTACATTGTAGTTTAGTGAAGAAAATCAAACATGAGGATTTACATGAGCAGCAGAATGAACTTTCCAAATTTCATTCATATATGAACATTAACAATTACAGTACACAAACGGAAACATAGAGGCTATGTATTCAACAAAATTACAGCATGCTTTTCTACGATAAAGGAAAAGAATAACATACCTTTGAAGACTCATCTTCAATGTCCCTTGATCGCGAACGCTTGTATAGACTCTAATACTGTAGCACACGAATGCTCAAACTCAGCGATCTCCAAGATCACGAACAATCGGCAACCACCACATGAATACTGCGATCTCAATGAATGGCCTCCAAATAACCTCGAAGATGTCGAGTTGAGTATGACCACCACAATGGCAACCTTGGTATTCTCGGTGTGAGAAACCAGAAGTGTGGGCTTTGTATGGACTTGGTTAGAGGACGAGATCGGAGGCGAACAATTGTGTAAACAATTGAGCAAGGGGGAGATGGCAAATGTCTATCATATAGACGCTGCCCAATCGTTTAGAAGAAGCTTTGCGATTGTCTAGGGAAAGCTATACGATCATTTAGCTAATCGGCAAACTGAGTATTTATCGTATAGAAACACTCCACGTCGTCTAGTCTCTTTGATGCTGTCATTTAGAAAATCTAATTTACTTGAGAACCACCATGAGAAAATCTGAGAATAGAATTCTCAATTCAACAACCACTAAATTTAGGAAAACATTTTTCCTTTTATCTCACGGTTACCATGAAACCACCAATAACCTCCCACTCAATTGGTTATTAGAGAAAAAGATATAATTATCCAATAATTAATATTATTATAAATATATATGATAACCAACTTACCATAGTATATTTATAACCTATAGTTTTAATATTTCATCTCATAAAACATATAAAACATAGCTCTTTTTTTATTCCATGATCCTTAATGTAAATCTCATTTATATTAACCCTCCACTTGATGTATCTCATGCATCATACCGATCATATCGTATACAATCGAATTACCTCTTGTCAATTTGAACATTTTTAATCAACACCAAGAACTGATCCTCAACTTGAACCCATTGAGCTACCAAGGGGACCTTATGGACCTATAGCTCGAAGCTCCAAGGGTATGTGAATAACTGACTAAACTCTTTAGTCACGGGATCCACCATTCGTTAACTGCCAGACACTTCACTAAAGACTGACAGTTGAACTCTCCTTACTACAGATATATTATGTGTCCATCTTAACCAATCAACAGTGCGATAACCCTTCACAGATCGCTCATAAGTATAGCTCAGCCAAAAACCGTTATGCCCCTATAGTTATATCTAACTCCTTAACTACCACTGATCTCTCTAATAAACATAAGTCATAGTCCTACTATGACTGAGTACTCTCTTCCAAAGAGAAGTTGTGGCAACTATGTTCAAGCCCCGGAATCACCCTTAAGGGAGCAATCTATCTACTTACCCTTGCTTCAAGGAAGGAGTGAATTTCATCTTGTATAACTGAGTTCTCAGCTCCCAAATTAGACAAGTCCCCAAAAAGGTAGGCATGTTGAGTTGCAATCTGGCCAATCTTACCCATACTAATCAAAGGACCGCCCTCAAAGGCAGGAGTTCCCACAATACTCAGGATTGAAGTCATGTCACCTACGGTTGTTTAGGTGAGATGTAAGTCTTCAGTATCAATGACGTTATATACAGAGAATAGTCATCTTGTGGTCCAGTCTTATACAAACTTTTTGTATAGGACACCCCGCTCACATGTCTCTACATGAATAGGTAGGATCTACCATCTATAGTAGTTCACAATACTTGTAAACCTCTACAAAGCGAACCGTATCTGTAGTGTCACCAGGATCAGGTATCCCACCTTAATCCTTATACTATAGACCTATTTAGATTATCACTCAAGGCATGATCTAATTGTATATCTCGTATACATGCTTAAGTTTACATACGATAACAATAGAGCTTTGTTTATTGAATATAAGTAAATGCCAGATAAAATAACTCTTATTTTATTCATAACAATGTGTATAAATTACAAACAACGAGACTCCAGGAGAATAAGGATATTAATCCTAACATTTAGTTCTTTCAAAGACAATTTTCCCAAAGTTGTCAATTTCTAGAGTACCAATCATTGGATCGTGCTAAATTTTGGTCAATATCTTTGAGACACCTACTTAAGTTTTTAATCTTGGGATTTTTATTTTCCTTTTATATATATATATATATAGAAATCATATATAGTTTGACCATTTTTCTATTTTTAAAAGACAGAAACTAAACTTGTTTGATAACTATTTTAATTTTCAATTTTTCTAAAAAAATTACATAGATGACAAGATCATGTCTTAGAGAGCAAAAAGTATATGGCGGCTAAAAAAATATATAAAGCCAGAGACATAAATAAAAGTTTGGGTTGGTTGCACAAATAATAATCAGGCCTAAAATAATAAAAGATGTAGCACAAGAATAAAAATATTAGAGATATGACCCAAAATTAGCGCAAGATATCACAACTATCAATGATAGCCATATTGGTAAATGACTAAAAAGCCCACATGTAGCCACCATTTCACACTTCATCTTCTAGTTTTCTTAAATTGAAAGCTATCATTGATAGTAACTATTAGTGATAGCCACTGATAGCTACTATAAGTTGCTATCACCGATAGTTGTTATCAGCGATAGCTTTCAATTTGAGAACTATCAATACAACTTTGAAATAATAACACTTGAAATATTAGCTTTCAATTTGCTATAGTTATCATTAGCTATCATTGATACACTTTCATCAATGGAATCAAACTTGAAATATTAACATTTAAGGTTATTAATGGCTATCCATGATAGACTTTTATAAATAGTTATCAACCAACTTTGAAAGGAAACTTATCTACATTCAAAGAGATGAACATTTAAAGCTATAAGTGATAGAAGTCTATCAATGCAAATAAGTGATTATCATTGATGTCCACCTAAGTCATAACACCAACTGAAGGGATCGAATCCCTCAGCGGAAGTGTTGTGAACGCGTTGCATCTCGCAATTCGATTTTTACATAAACAAATTCAGTATATTAAAACATAATATAAACATTAATATAGCATGATTTAGGGAAAAAGATTAGAACCATTCTTACCTTTGTAGATTCCCAAGCTTCACGAACAATCCTCTTTAAGTTCCAACAAATGACTCCAACGAACTTGATTACAAATGATTTCTTGAAGAATCTCGAAAACTACCACGAAAGTAACCCCCATTATTCTCTAGGATTCAAATAGAGGGATAGGTAATATCCAACTATTGGGAGAAGGAGAGGAGAAAATGGTTTTGGAGAGTAGAGAGGATTTTCTTTGTGGCCTAGGAAAATTTTTTTGCACAATAACACTTATGTGTTGTGTGATGTGTGTTGTGTATCGTCTGTGTCTGTATCTCCCAAAGGGGCCATAGGGAGATCTTTATATAGAGAAGGATCAAGCCCTATTCCTATTCCTTTTCCTATTTCCCTTTTCTACACTTAATTAATTAAATAACACTTATTTAATTAATTAACACAATTAAATAACACTTATTTTATTTAATTTACACATTAATTAAATAACTATTTATACATTAAATCTAATTTAATGTGTATGTGTATATATATATATGTGTATCATAACATTGTATGTATACATACAATATCTCTCTAATAATTAATTCTTTGTGAATCCAATTCTCTTGAATTAATTAATTGAATCTTATTCAAATATTACTTTCCAATTTAATTTGAATTATAGATCAAATTCACAATCAATTATATATTAATCACATTAATATATGGTTTCCTCAAATTAATTTGAACAATTCAAATCATCCCTCTTAAATATCCTCTAGTGAACTAACAAGGGGACCTGGTGGACCTATAGATCAAAACTTCCAACGATGTGAGATTAATTGGCTAAACTCATTAACCAAGTTAATCAATGTTCGTTAACTGTGAGTATACTCCATTAAAGATCCATAGTTGCATTATTCTCACTACAAATATATTTCTTTGTACATGGATATAGACCGATAATAACAAGTTTGTCTTTCACGAGTGTTCGTAACTCCAACTAGGTCAAATTATCGTTTTACCCTTGGGTTACCTCTAACTCTTTAAGTACCAGCGCTCCTCTAATAAACATCTAGTTTATGGTCCAACCAATAAACAGAAACCCCTCTTGGGTCTAGGACAGGGTAAGGACCTTTGTTCAAGTCTCAAAGACACCACTTAAGGGACACTCATCTACTTAACCTTAAGGCTGGAAAGAATGGATTTGATCTTGTATTATCATGTTCCCAACTCCCCACTCAGTCTTGTCCCCAAAATGATAGACATATTGGGTCGGCGAATTGGCCACCCTCACCTATACAAATCAAAGGATAATCCCTCATGAATAGAAGTTCATATACTCAAGATTAAGACTAAGTTGCCTAGGTCATTCTATTGAAATAAGAACCTAACTAGTTAACATTATTACATCTAGTGGTTACTATTTTGTGGTCCGTTCTTATGGAAACTCATTGTAAGAATACCCCCACTCGCATGTTAACTACACGAATATGTTGGATCATTGCATTTGTATCGATTACAAAGTGGGTTGTATCCATAGTGTTACCAGGATAAGGTACCCAACCTTATCCCTATACTATAGACTTTTCAAGCGGTATCTTGAGCATTGATCCCTATATGTCTCCACATACAGTTCAAGACTCATAAGGCAGCCTTGTGTTACTGAGGTATAGAGTATGCCCTAGTTTATTGTAATGTATACTATTTATGTGATGTACATTAGTCTCCCGAGGCTTTAAGACAGGTGGGAGATTGTTGGAATTGGTGTCCTAATTCTCCTACTAATTTTATAGTTTATAAACACTTTGTAAACATATTGTTATTAATAAAATAAGGATTATTTTATAAGCATTTACTCTATCTAATAAACTAAGATCCAAGGTTATTTTATGTAACTTAAGCATGTATGTGGATACATACAAGTGAACCATGCTTTAAGTGATAACCTAAATGGTCTGTAGTATATGGATAAAGGAGAGATACCTTATCCTAGTGACACTACAAATACGACCCGCTTTGTAAATGTTACAAGTATTGTAAAGTGCTACAAATGGTCTGATCCTGATCATTTATGTGGAGACATGTGAGCGGGGGTATCCTATACAAAGAGTTTATATAAGTCCATACCACAAAATGATTAGTCTCTTTATATAATTCTGTTCATAATTGAGACTTACATTTCACTAAGTGATAGGTGACTGATGCGTTATTTTATGATGTGAAATTATGGATGAAATGCGATAATAGAGTTGCATTGAGCAATCAAATTTTTTCAGTGGAATCCAAGTGTAAACCCCACTGAGTTTTCTAGTAAGTCTAGGATCGAACTCAGGGACTTTGAAAAACGGTATGCGGTGATAATTTTTCACGAAAACCTTGCGGTAACCAATTAAATCAATAGTTGTTGTGATTGTTGTTTGCAGTAATGAAATAACTAAATTCGGCGGATTTGAGAAAAGTTTAATTATGCGATAGATGCATTGAGTATGCAGATGAACGGGTTGAGAAAGTTTTTAACTAGTGTTACCTGGGAATGTGTCAGATTATGCGATCATGCTACATCTATGCACAACAAGTCATTTTCCAATTCAAATGTGATGCTCCTAAGTCTAGGATGCATGTGTTGAATGCAAAAGTGTCCATAGAGCTTATCCTTAAGTCTCTACTCTTTTCCTATGCAATGATGCACGATGCATGCAAAGACAAGGTGACCGCACATAATCATACCCTATCTCTAGGATGCATGCGATGTGGTAATAACAAACAATGCTTATTCCTAAGCTTCTATCTCTTGATTATGCGTTCTAATCTGACTCTCCCGAGCCTAGATTCTAATCTGACTTTTCCAAGCCTAGGTCCTGTCCTTAGACTACCCTCCCGAGTATCTCTAATGGATGAATGAAGCATACATAATACAAGATAAACGCATAGGGTGAAAATCCCCAGTCAAGCTAGCTAAGTGCTTCTCAGCCCATTCAACAGATTTAGCTACTCATGCATAATAACTAGAGAGTGAACAAATATAGAGAAGTAAATCCCATTTCTATAAATGAGTTTGAGTACAAAATAACAATGGAAGATAAAGATAGAGAGTCTAGTAGCAATCCCTTGCTGCCCAAGGCCTTTACACTGGCAACCCTATTCGTTTCAAAAGATATTCCTGCTTCCACAGGAGTTGGTCTTCTCTCTGATCTTGATGCTTCTGGCACTCTCCCGAGCTCACCGAAACGATCTATTGGCATAACCTCCTTCTCTCGCTTTCGATTTAAAATAAAAGAAAAACTAAAAACAAGGCTAAGCTAAAGGAAAATTTTCTAAGTGTTCGAACTTGCTGAATTGGTGAACCCCTTTTCTGAAGGATGCCTTCGGTATTTATAAAGTCTTCGGGGTGAAAGACGACTTCTCTCTTATGATTGCACGGATGAGATGGCTTTTAGTTCTCTAACTGATGCGCTGAATATTTTTCATCGAAAAGCTGAATGTAGTTGTTATCGTTAGCGGCTTATCAACTTAATTCGAATTCGACCGTCATCAGCTTTCTGTCCCATCGTGATTAATTATGCTTTTCACCTAGATGCGCCCTCCAAGTTGCGACGACTCTATGTAGCAATCCTTCTTGAGCAGATGTTTGCGAGCACAAATCACCACAAAGCCTTGTGGTAATGCTGCGCTCGACCGTTGATTTCTTGTGATCGCGCTTTTCGCCTTGCGTCAATGCATATTATGCATAAAAATACAAAAATTAACTGTTTCTATGCGATGGATGCATGCGACCGTAATTTTATAAACTTAATGCTTTTTGGACGCAATCTAACATATTTTATCAATGCAAACCTTCATTGTTTAAGAACTTAGCACTAAATAACGTGCATTTCTACCTGTTATCACACCCCCAAATTTAAACAATGCTTGTCCTCAAGCATAAGCTAAAGATTTCCTTTAGCAAGTGACCACAAATCTCTTTTCCTAGATTTCTCAAGGATACCTCATTCAAATCCCATACACCAAAATTTCCTTAAGTCTTATTTAAGTGTCCTCTTAAAATATTTCTAAGATCTAGGGATTGCAAGTTTAACCTTCAAAAGAACTTTACTAATTCCGAGACATCACATGATTTATTTCAAAAAGAAAAATTTTCCACCGAGGTGTCAAATGATTTTTATCCTTGCATGTTTTGACATTATTATTTTTTTCTAACCTTGTGCTGATCCAAGTGTCTTGCCTTCATTTTGGCTTGCCCCACGTGTGTCATGCGGACATCCAACTACGAACAATGTGCTCCTTCTCAGACTAAACTCATACCTACTAGGCAGCAGAGTTATGGTCATTTATTTATGTGTTGATTGGCAACTTACTTTCGTTTTGGCTTGCCCCCACGTGTGTCATGCGGACATCCAACTTTGGGTAAGTGCCCTTCACAACTTAACTCTTATCAGCATGGGTTTCCCTATTGCGTTGATAGTGGAGTTTTTATTCTCAATTTTTTTATTATTTTTATTTTTTTTAGAGCTAAAAACAAGGTGGAAAATAAATACCTCACCCCCAAATTTAAAATGTGGCAATGTCCCCATTGCCAAAAGGTTGAAGGAAGTCATGCGATGTTCTTAGGAAGCTACGTAAAGAGCGTTTGAATGAAAGCTAGCAGACCTCTAACTTCTAGAAATATTTCATGAGGTGACTTTTCTAAGATTAAGTTGATTCTAATATATAAGACAAAAATAGAAGCATGTGTTTCATCATTGAAATCATACTCGACAAAGAGAAAGCATGCAGCGAATGACTAAATTCATCGATATTAAATGATTGCGGTAATCAAAGAGGGCAGTGATAAAACTTTCAAAATTAAAATGCGATGCGATAGCACAACATTTGGAATAAAGTTAAAAAAGAATACAACCCCCAAATTTGCGCTGTCGCTCGCATTATTTGTTGACGCATCCTGCTTTACGGCGATCTTCTTTTTTGGATTGTGGTGACGGAATAAGATAAGTTGCTTCTTCGTGCAACGCCTCCACAATCATTCGCCTCGATCATTTTCAAGAAAAACATCAAGAGGGTCAAATGATTTAAAAAAAAAAAAACAAAATCGTTTACCATAATCGTTCAGCACGATCACTTCTCTTTATATTTTTTCTTTTTTTAAATTTTTTTTTTTATAGGGAAGTAATAAGTAAAATGCAGATAGATAAATGATAATTAAAGTGTTGTAGAAATGAGAGTTCATGAACCAAACAAAGGATACTCCAGAAGACTTGCGCCCCAGATGATGTTGTATGCCGGTGCAGAGGCTACTCCATATTTCTCTATTCCGGGTTTCCCAGATCTACAGAGTTCTTTTCTTGTTGAAAATCACCCCCGTAGTATGCCTTAACTTGATGCCTATTAACCTTAAATGTACGACTCTTGTCCTTAGTAATCAACTCCACTGTGCCATGCTGGAATATTTCTTTAATGGCGAAAGGACCGGACCAGTGCGACTTTGACTTGCTAGGGAAGAGTCGTAACCGTGAATTGAAGAGTAAGACCTTTTGTCCCACCTGAAGATTTTTATCGTATATGTGTCTGTCGTGCTAGCGCTTTGCGCGCTCCTTGTAGATCTTTGCGTTCTCATATGCGTTAATCCTCTATTCCTCCAGCTCGACCAGTTGAAGTTTTCTCGCTTCTTCTGCTTTCTCCAAGTAAAAGTTTCGCTTCTTTGCCGCCCACAATGCTTTGTATTCTAGCTCCAGAGGTAAATGACATGCCTTACCAAATACCAATGCATACGGGGACATATCTATGGGTGTTTTAAATGTAGTCCGGTATGCCCACAATGCCTCATCGAGCTTTGTTGCCCAATCCTTTCACGAAGGCCTTAATACCTTCTCAAGTGTCATCTTGATCTCTCGATTGGCCACTTCGGCCTGACCATTCGTCTGCGGATGGTATGCGGTGGCCACTTTATGGAGAATGTTATATTTGCGCAGCAGTTCCTTGACAATATAATCGACAAAGTGAGACCCTTCATCACTTATTATGGCATGTGGGGTGCCAAAACGAGTGAAGATGTTTTTCTTCAGGAAGTGAGAGACTACCGCCGCATCACTTGCGGTGCATGCCACTGCCTCTACCCACTTGGATACATAGTCGACGGCTAATAAAATATAATTTTTACCATCCGACAGAGGGAATGGTCTCATGAAGTCGATACCTCATAGTCGAACAACTCAAGCTCCAAGATGATGTTCATAGGCATTGCATGTTTCCATGAAATGTCACCTGTGCGTTGACACCGATCACACTTCATCGCGTAGTCAGCTGCATCCTTAAATAATGTTGGCCAAAAGAATCCACTTTGTAAAACCTTAGCTGCAGTGTGCTGTCCTCCAAAGTGGCCACCATAAGGCGAGTTGTGATATTGCGATAATATGCGTTGTTGAGCAGCATTTGGTATGTATAGTCGCAGAATTTGGTATGCCCCCCTTTTATACAGATTCGGCTCATCCCAGAAATATGATCTGCATTTGTACTTGAGCCTCCTTTTTTGGTGGTCAGTATAATCCTCTGGAAATTGCTTGCACACCAAATAGTTGACTATGTCAGCGTACCGTGGAAATTCTTCAATGTGGAACAGCTGCTCATCTGGGAACACCACATTCACCTCTGACTCATTGCGGTCAACCTCAGGGTTTTCCAATCTGGACAAGTGATCCGTAACTTGGTTCTCCGTCCCCTTGCAATCAATTATTTATATGTCAAATTCCTAGAGGAGAAGAACCCATCTGATCAATCTTGGCTTCGCGTCTTTTTTTGTCATTAAATACTTTATCGCCGAATGATCAGTATGGATTAGCACTTTTGTTCCCAGCAAATACGCTCTAAATTTTTCCAACGCAAAAATTACCGCATGTAGCTCCTTTTCTATAGTGGTGTAATTAGTCTAAGTAGGATTCAGCATCTTACTCACATATGCGATAGGATGTAAGATTGTTTTTCTCTTCTGTGCCAGAGCTGCTCTCATCACATACCCGCTTGCATCGTACATTAACTCAAAAGGAAGTGTCCAATCAGGTGCAATTAACACGAGCGCGGTTGTCAGCGCATTCTTCAAAATCCTGAATGCGTTGAGGCAATTGTTGTCAAAATCAAATTTTCTGTCAGCCTCCATCAACGTACTCAGTGGTCGTGCTATTTTCGAAAAGTTTTTGACAAAGCGTCTATAGAATCCGGTGCCCCAAGAAAGTTCTTACAACCTTCACACTTGTTGGAGGTGGATGTTTTTCAATTGCTTCTATTTTTGCTTTATCCACCTCCAACCCATCCCAAGAAACCTTATGCCTCAACACTATGCCCTCTTTTACCATAAAATGACAATTTTCCCAGTTAAGAAGAAGACTCGTTTCCTTGTATCTTTTCAGTATCTTCTCCAGGTTGGCCAGACAGACTTCATAGGTGTGCCCATAGATAGAGCCCACAAGATAGTCTGAAAAGATGTCGTTATGCACCTTCGGAACGTGCTTGGTGCATTGCAGAGGCCGAATGGCATGCGATGAAAAGCAAAAGTCCCATATGGGCAGGTGAATGTGGCCTTGTCCTGATCTTCTAGAGTAATCATAATCTGGTTATACCCGACATAGCCATCCAGAAAGCAGTAAAAGTCATTTCCGGCTAGACATTCTAGCATTTGGTCAATGAATAGTAGTGGGAAATGATCTTTGTTTGTTGCCGCATTCAGCTTGCGATAGTTCATACAAATACGCCACCTGGTGACGGTTCTTTGTGGTATCAGCTCATTATTATCGTTGGGGACTACCGTCATGCCACCTTCTTTCGGCACACACGTCACGGGGCTGACCCACGTGTTGTCTACTATCGGATAAATAATGCCCACATCTAACCACTTAATGATCTTCTTTTAACGACCTCTTTCATCGTAGGGTTGAGTCTGCATTGTGGTCTTCTTCGAGACGAATGTGGTGCATACAGTATGTGGGGCTAATTCCTCGGATGTCTGCGAGCATCCAGCCAATTGCTCGCACATGTTTTCTTAGAATGCTCATCAACACGTTCTTCTGGTCTTCAATAAGTTTCGAGGAAATAATTACTGGCAGCTTCTCATTCTGCCCCAAAAATGCATACTTTAAGTGGTTCGACAGGGTCTTCAATTCCATTATTGTTGGTTCTACTAAGGACAGTTGCGTTGTTTTTCTTTCTTCTTTTTCTGTTGGCTCTTCTTTTCGGGTTATGATCATTTCAACTTCCTTGTTTTTTTTTATGCTCGCATTACATGCAGCAATGGATGCGCTTGCATCCTTTTATTCATTCTCTTCGTCGAGCTTTTCTTCTTCAGTTAAATTCTGGTCATCATCAGAGTCATGCAGGTCTTCTTCGTCATGAAACTTCATGGCACGGATTATGGCGAACTTAAGCTTCTGTCCATTTATGCTCAAAGTGATCTCTCCTTTGTGCACATCAATCTGGGCACGACCTGTTGATAAAAATGGTCGCGCTAGGATGATGGGCACAGCTTCGTCGGCTTCGTAATCTAAGATGATAAAGTCAGCTGGTAGGATAAATTTGTCAATGGTGACCAACACGTCCTTTACCTTCCCCTCTGAATGCACCAGAGATCTATCTGCAAGTTGAAGAGTCACGGTCATAGGCGCAAGTTGCCCCACATTCAGCTACTTAAAGATCGACAGAGGCGTCAAATTGATGTTGGCTCCAAGGTCACACAATGCTTACCCAATGGAGCAAGGTATAGTAAAGCTCCCAGGATCACTCATCTTCGGTGGAATTATTGATTTTGAGCTTTGCATTAAAGCCTACATGGCAAACTTACCAGTGCCCCTTTTCTTAGTTATCATATCCTTCAGAAACTTTGCGTAAGCAAGCATCTCCTCAATCGCTTCACTGAATGGAATATTAATATGTAATTGTTTTAACATGGACAGGAAGTGTTGGTACTGTACCTCGCTATTCTTTTTCTTTCTGAGTCTCTGCTAAAAAGGTGATAACTGCACTTTCACGGTCCCCTTTTCTGTTGGCTTGGAGGTGGACGCAACTTCTGGCTCTATCGCTTCTTTTTCCCTTTCTTCTTCTTGGGTCACTACAATTTCAGGTTCCAACGCAATGTGAGCATTTCGGCTAGGCTTCTTTTTATCTCCCTCCACAGTTTTTCCACTCCACAATGTCACAACCTCACATTGCTCTTTACTTGATCCCCCCGGTTTGTGATGGAGTTCTGTTGAACTCGATAGAGCCTTTTACGGTCTGTTCTTTAGCTCATTTGCAATCTGACCCATCTGTAATTCGAGATTGCGGATGGACGTAGCCTGACTCTGAAGTACAGTTTCGTTTTTCTCTATGTATTGCTTCAACAAGCTTTCCAAGGAGAAAGATTGCAGTGGTTGTGAGCTACTGGCTGGATTGCTTGTCTGACTGTTATTCCGCGGGAAGAATCCAGGTGGCCCTTCTTTCTGCACCACAGATTGAAAATTCTGCTGCTGATTCTTCCATGCAAAATTGGGGTGGCTTCTCCACCCGGGGTTATAGGTATTAGAAAATGGATTATTTTTCACAAAGTAAATAGACTACGGATTCTGTGGGCATTCCTCCATTGTGTGTCCATCACCACAAGTTGCACGCGGTGTTTTGATTAATTGCGTTTACTTGCCCAGTTTGCGGTGTTGGACTGTTGATCACAATTCCCTGAATTAAGTTCATCACTGCGGTCATCTGATTCTATAGTGAAGTAATAGCACCATTATCTGCATCGTTATCCTTTATTCTCAGTCTCTGATCACTCTCTCTCCAATCCTCGTGGTTTTTAGAGATGCAATCCAAGATGTTCTTAGCCTCGTCATACGTCTTGTCCAGCAGACCACCAGCGACTGCCACATTGGCAGCAGTTTACGAAGCGAGATTTAAACCATGATAAAAGATTTCCATCTGAAGGCAGTCTGGAAATCCATTGTGTGGATAGTCCTAGACCAACCTCTTAAACCTCGCCCAGGCATCACTGAGCGATTCATCCATGTCTTGTTCAAAATTAGTGATTAGTTTCCTTCGTCGAGCATTCTCAATAGGTGGAAAATATTTCTTCATAAATTTTTTTACGACCTGTTCCCATGAAGTGATCTCTCCCGGCTCGAGGGAATACACCCATTTTCTTGCCTGATCACACAGAGAAAATAGAAACAGAGTTAGTCGAACTTCTTCGGCAGATATGTTCAGGAACACGAAAGTATTGCATATTTCTATAAAGCTACGGAGGTGGGTGTGCTGGTCCTCGCCACGCCGTTCTCCAAATTGTCCTGCAATCTAGATCATTTACAGCATCATCGACTTCATTTCGAATCGGCTTCCATAAAGGGCAGGCCTCATGATTCCTGGAGAGAAATCATAGAGGTTTGGTGATGCATAGTCCCTAATGGGCCTATTACGATCATTTTCCAGAAGGATTGGATTCGCCATGACGTTGTTTTCGTTTGGTGCTCCATTTCCAGGCTGCTCTGCCATATCTTCTTTATCTGGCTGTTGTTGGTGGTGGTCTCTTAATCTTCTTCTGAACGTCCTCTCAATCTCCAAATTGTAATTAGCCAGAGATTGAGAGTCTGCAAAGAAATCAGAAAAATTACCGTTAGCACACTGATTTGTCGAAGTCCACGGCAACAGCGCCAAAAACTTAATGCGTTATTTTATGATGCGGAATTATGGATGAAATGCGATAATGGAGTTGCGTTGAGCAATAAAGTTTTCTCAGTAAAATCCAAGTGTAAACCCCACTGAGTTTCCTGGTAAGTCCAGGGTCGAACTCAGGGACTTGGAAAAACGGTATGCGGTGATAATTTTTCACGAAAACCTTGCGGTAACCAATTAAATCAATAGTTATTGTGATTATTGTTTACGATAATGAAATAACTAAATGCGGCGGATTTGAGAAAAGTTTAATTATGCGATAGATGCATTGAGTATGCGGATAAACGGGTTGAGAAAGTCTTTTAACGTTACTTGGGAATGTGTCAAGACTATGCGATCATGCTACACCCATTCACAACAAGTCATTTTCCAATGCAAATGTGATGCTCCTAAGTCTAGGACACATGTGTTGAATGCAAAAGTGTCCATAGAGCTTATCCCTAAGTCTCTACTCTTTTCTTATACAATGATGCACGATGCACACAAGGACAAGGTGACCGCATACAATCATACCCTATCTCTAGGATGCATGTGATGCGGTAATAGCAAACAGTGTTTATTCCTAAGCTCCTATCTCTTGATTATGCGTTCTAATCTGACTTTTCCAAGCCTAGATCCTGTCCTTAGACTACCCTCCCGAGTATTTCTAATAGATGAATGAAGCATACATAATACAAGATAAACGCATAGGATGAAGATCCCCAGTCATGCTAGCTAAGTGCTTCTCAACCCATTCAACAGATTTAGCTACTCATGCATAATAATTAAAGAGTGAACAGATATAGAGAAGTAAATTCCATTTCTATAAATGAGTTTAAGTACAAAATAACAATGGAAGATAAAGGTAGAGAGCCTAGTAGCAATCCCTTGCTGCACAAGGCCTTTACACTGGCAACCCTATTCGGTTCAAAAGATATTCCTGCTTCCGCAGGAGCTGGCCTTCTCTCTGATCTTGATGCTTCCGGTACTCTCCCGAGCTCACTGGAACGATCTATCGGCACAATCTTCTTCTCTCACTTCCACCTTAAAATAAAAGAAAAACTAAGAACAAGGCTAAGCTAAAGGAAAATTATCTATGCCTTTCACCCAGATGCACGCCCCAAGTTGCGGTGACTTTATGCGACAATCCTTCTTCAGCAGATGTTTGCGAGCACAAATCACTGCAAAGCCTTGCGGTAATGCTGTGCTCGACCGTTGATTTTCTGTGATCGCGCTTTTTGCCTTGCGTCAATGCATTTTTTGCATAAAAATACAAAAATTAATTATTTCTATGCGATGGACGCATGCGACCGCAATGTTATAAAACTTAATGCTTTTTGGACGCAATCTAACATATTTTATCAACGCAAACCTTCATTGTTTATGAACTTAGCACTGTAATAACGTGCATTCTGCCCGTTATCAGTGATAAACCTTAATCCTGACTGAGTTGGGAACTCCTGCCTATAAGGGCGATCCTTTGATTGTATGGGCGAGAATGGCCAGATTGTCAACTCAATAGGCCTACCATTTTGGGGGATTCGTCTTATTAGGGTGCTAGGCTACACAAGACGAAATTCACTCCTTCCCCGCAGCTGAGGTAAGTACACAAATTGCTCTCTTAAGGGCTGATTCCAGATCTTGAACATAGTGGTCACACCCTCTCTTGGGAAGAGAGGACTCAATCATAGTAGAACTATGACTTATTGTTCATTAGAGGAATCAATGGTACTTAAAGAGTTAGATGTAACTACAGGGGCAATGGCCCAACTGTACTTACAAGCGATTTGTGAAGGGTCATCACACTGTTGATTGGTTGTATGGATATAGAAATATATTTGTATGCGTAGAGTGTAACTGTTGGTCTTTAGTGAAGTGCCCAGCAGTTAACGGATGGTGAATCTCATGATTAAAAAGTTTAGTTAGTTATTCACGTACCGTTAGAGCTTCAAGCTACATATCCATAAGGTCCCCTTGGTAGCTCAATAGGCTCAAGTTGAGAATCAAATTTGGGTTAGTTTGAAGTGTTCAAATTAACAAGATGAAATTTGATTATATATGATATAATTAAATTGATTCAATTATATGTGATATACTTGATATGATGTATTTGATACATTATTAATTGGAGGAATTAATATAAATGTGATTTATATCAAATGCCATAAAAGAGAAAAAGAACTATGGTTTATATGTTGCATATGATACAATATTGAAACTATAGATTATAAATATAATATGATAAGTTAGTTATTATATTTATTTATAATATATTAATTATAGGATAACTAATTATTCTTTTTCTTTGATAACCAACTTGAGTGAGAGGTTATGCACAATTTTATGGTAAATGTGAGATAAAAAGGAAAATGATTTTCCAAATTGGATGATTCATTATTGTATCGATTCACATATATTTTTATCTTGACACGAAATAATGGACAAGTAATCTAATTCTTGACACATTTCTAATGTAATCTATGCTTTTTTTTCCCTCAAATTAAACATTTGAATTTAATTTCCATTTCTCATTTCCTATATTACATGTCTTCTAATAAGACAATTTCATCAACTAAAATAAACAGTTGTACATATTTCAGGTCTACATATTAGACTAATATATCCAACGTAACTTAACAATTCCATTCTTCTATTACCTTTAATGTATACGAATGATTCCAAAATTTACAAGACCAATCCACTATGTTATATATTCTATTAACCTGCCCCATAATATGATAATTCCAAAATTACAAGACCAATCCATATGTGCTATATATTCCAAAAATCACAAGACTAAAATTATATCCCCCACCACATATTTCTTTGAAGTATATAACCTTAATGGCTATGAACAAAACATTTACACAAAACAAGTTTTGGGCATTCCCATATAGACACATACACAAAATTTATAGGAAGTCCATTAGATATAGCGACTTAAATATTAAACTCATTCCATGTGTACTTCATCCAATTCAAGTTACAAGCACGAGCTCCTCGTATCAATCTATAAAACATAAAAAGTCAAATATACATTATTTACACTATTTACACTATTTATAATGTTACAATATATATAAGTAGTTTAAAGACATACCGCATCTGTGATAAAATTCTTCTCTTTAGTCACGATTTCTCGCATATATCTCATAACGTAATAACCACATTCGACAGTTCTTGCTTGTAAAGATCACTACAATACAAAATCAATACTTAATACATATCATATAGATGCACTAAGTATACATCATTCTATTAATTTTTTTAATGCTCTTACAGTTGCCTTTATTGTTTTCCAAAATGTGATTTTTTGAGTCTTTTGCAAATTCTTTTGAGACTGAAAAATCGTCATTGCCCTACATTTGCCAAAGAGTATAGTATAATATTCAACATGAAATAAACTTTATACAAAAAAAAAAAAAAAAAAATCCAAGCAAAGTTAGCTTACATATTTGTTATGTATTTAATATCTTTTCACGTACTTGTTCTCAATGAGTCAAGATAGTACACCACATCATCATAAGCATTAATAACAATTAATGACCAATGATCACTAAATAAAATACACAACTAATTAGTATCGAACATGAAGATAGCTCATTACATTAACATTTTCTTGGCCTAAAAGCACAGAACATTTTTTACTCCATCATAGACCAAATATGCAAAATTTTCAACCTAATTTTCTCATATTCCATTATTTGGTATAAAAGATCAATGATCCCAATAATATTTTTCATATGATAGAAACAAAATTTATATATTGAAACCAAATTGTTAATCACTATAGTTAACAAATAGAAATTTTATAGATGGAAAGTATTCTTGTTTTTTTGAAAAGTTTGAATTTCATATATACGAACTAAATCTTTTTCAGAAATCTAATTCAATAATTTGCATAAAAACATTAAAAACTAAAAAATCCAACAAAAAACACAAACATAAATCCGCAAAACAGAACCATACACCACATAAGGAAATAGAAACTAAGAAATTGGTTAAAAAACTAACTAGCTGGGTAGTAGAAGTTCACTTGGTGGCGGCGGCAACTGTATTTCACTTGGGCGACGGTGGGCGACAACAATGGTTTTCTTGGTAACCCACTGGCGATAATGACGGCGGGGGCCCGTCCCTTGGCAGCGGTGGCAGTCGAATCACGAAGGATTTTGGGCAATCTTCAACGGCGTGTGATTTTTTGGGTAGCAGAACTTCACATGGCGCGACAACTATTTTCCCTTGGGCGACAACAATCTTCAAGCGGTGGCAACTATTTTCACTTGGTCGATGGTGGGCGATGATGATCTTCCAGCCGTGGCGCAACGGCAATCTTCAAGCAGCGACAACGGCAGCACTATTGGCGATAATGACAGCAACGACAGCAAGGTGGTTCATGGTGTTGGTCTCGTGTGGCAGCGACAACAAGAGAATTCATGCAACATTGGGGTTTTTTCCAAGAGTTGGGGGAAAAATACCGAATAAAAATTCCTTGACAAGGTCGAACGGACGAACGGACGGACGGAGCTTGAAAGTCAAAATGGTCGGAAGGAGCTTGGAGGTGGACTGAAAATCGCAGCGGCCACTCACAAGAGTTTGAAGGCGATCAACTAAATCTAGGGCATTTAACCATTTTACTTTTTTAAAATTATAAGTCAATTATTTTTTATATTTTACTTGACATGAAAAAAAGATCTTATTATACTTGACACAAAAATCGTGTCAAGTAAAGGTTCGCATGAAAATATCCGAAACATCCCGTCAATCTCCATTTTTTTAACCCTTTTACTTGACATTTTCTTTTCTAAAAGGTCATAACTCGACTTTTTTTCCAAAGAAACGTCAAGTAATTAAAAACTAAAAGTGTCAAGTAATGTAGATTTTATAGTAGTGAACTTTGGATTAAACTACAAGAAAATTGACCTTTTTCGAAGGTCAAAACCTTCGAAAAAAACATTTAATAAACCTTCGATACATTTTTTTTTCAAGGTTATCTCAACCTTTGAAAAGTGTCTGAAATAGATCCCATCGAAAAAACTTTTTCAAAGGTTTACCAAAAAAAAGGTTGAGTAACTTTCGAAAATTATTATTTTTGAAAGGTTATATATCTTTGATAATTGTCAAATTATTTATCGATAATTATCTATTATCAAGTAGTCTTTTTTCAAACGTTTTCATTATTTTTAAAGGCTTATCATGTTATTTTCAAAACTTTTAAAACCTTCATAAAAACTTATTTATCAACAATTGTATATCTTTCGAAAAATTCTCCTACAAAATCTTTTAGCACATTTATTGACAAATCTCGGAAGGTTTTTTTTACTAATTCATCTACATGTAGTGCCCTGAATTACAAAATATAAGAATAGAATAGAAAAAATAGACAATGACATGGATGGAAGTAAACTTATATGTCATAAAGTATACCAAAAGGCTATCAAAATTCTATAACATCAAACTACAATTGATCAACTAGAAACAAATTTTTTACGCATCTTTGCCATCATTTTTGAAATCTATCCTCAAAATGATTTTCTAATTCGCTTATTTGGCACCTAAGTGCTTCTACCTCAACCTCTCTTTGTTGTTCATATTCTTTTCTTTATCGTTCAAATTCTTAAAGTCGTTGTTCGGACTCATTAAGATGACGCTCAAGATTGCGTATAGTAGACGATGATCCAAACAACTCAGAAGGAGTAACACCTACTCCATAACCACGAACATGCCCGTGTTTCTCCGATCCAAATACTCGCACGAAAATCTCATCCTCGTTCATGTCAAGTGTACTATCAATCACTTGAGAAGCATATGATTTAAGTTCCGACTACAAATACAAATTCACATATTATAATTCAAAACTAACACATATAAATTCAAATGTTTACAACAAACAGTTTTTGTTTGAGATTCAAGAAGTATTTTTACCTTAAATGGAGAAGATGGAGATTCAAGAAGTATTTTTATTACATCTATCAACATCAAATTATTACTTTAAACTAATTTACAATTCAAAGAATAAAGGGAGAGAATGACAATAAAAGAAAAGTAAATAATGTATTTAAAAGTAGTTTAAATAATATAAGTATTCATCATGATTTTTCATTGTGTTTTTAGTTTAAAAAATTTAGAAACCTACTTGTTTAAAGGTATGTGATCAATGGTCCACTGGTTGGTATTGTTCCACACAAGTCATTGTTTGAGACATCCTTAAAACAAAGGAGACACAATCCATCATAAACTAATCACATGACATGGCACAAAACTTCAACCAGAGATGTATATCACCTAAATGAACTAATACACAACGGTGAAATTATACAAAGACTTACACAAGTTTAAGACTTGTAATTCCAGTAAGTTCTCTCGAGATTGGTCTATTTAATTGGTTATCATTAAGTCGTTTGCAAAATGGAATAAGATTTCAGACAAAAGATTGTGAAAAGAAAGGGTCACAAGAGAAAACATTCATTCAAATTTTACTTCCATCTAGAAAAAAGGGAGAAGAATATCTCATTACTTCCTCTTTGAAGAATTCTTTATAACTTAGACTCGTAAAGCAACTGAAGATGCTTCGTCTTGACATTTTCCTGTACATGAGAAAAGTAAAGCAAATTAGATTTTTGTTTTACTAAGAACATGAACTGGCTCATAAAGAAAATAAAGACTATAGTATTCAAAGCATTACTAACACAATGAACAAATAATTATGCATCCAAAAACCCAATTAAACACACACACAAAATCTATTTGCTTTAAAATTCTTTGCATTCACTATCCCTCCAAGTAGCATAATAAGGGAGGATCAACGTTCCACTCAACTAAACCAGGAAAATTTTAAAATAAAACCAAGAGAGAACCTGTCTGTCTATCAGCATTTGCTATACCAAGAGGAATTTCAAAACTGGTTCCAGCACCAGTACCCTATAGGAAAAAAAAAAAGTACACTCAGTGCGGTTAAAAGAAAGGGCACAGTTGCACAACAAAAGCAAGTCACATATAACTAACTAGGGCATGGGTTGGAGGAGTGGCCAACTGTGACTTTTGATACTTTAAAATGGTCCGGTCAAAGACATAATCAAATTAGAAACCTATAGCAAGAAAACCAAGAACAACAAAACAGACAGGATTTCAATAATAGACGATTGGCAACAAGAAAAAAAATTGCAAGTATGAACTATGAAAGAAAAACTCATACCTTCACGAATAAAGAGATCACAAAATATTCTTTTTGGATAAGCATAATATGGCTTATCATCAAAACAAAATGATCGGCAGTAATGGAAAGATGATGCAAACTCTGATGGATATCTACGACATAATGCCTAGAAAATAATTAAATTCTTTAAGATACAAAAGTAGTGTTAAAAATGCTCCAAAATTTACATTTGAGAACAACTTACCTCAATAGATGTAGAAACTTTTTTCTCACTGATTGTCGTATACTTCTACTTCTTGGTGTCTGCTTTTAGTCCCTGCCAGGGAAGACTACCAGAACAGAAGATGTATTTCTAAATCAATCTTCTGTTTACGAATTCACTTGGAAATTTACCTGTGTTTTTATGTTTTTATCGGTTGTGCAGGTTTTTGTAGATAACGTTGATTTCCTGAAGGAGCTGGAATGAGTCTTTGGCAGATTCCCCTGTTCCATATTTTTTATCTTGCTTCCAAGAACCCATTTGTACATCAAAAATCAGGAAAGTGAAACAGAAAAAAGACGCAAATCAAGTCTCATTACTTTCTTCAACATTCTGATCCATAAAATCATAAAAGCATACGTCTAAAATTTCCTAATAAGAAGAGTAAACTGAAAAGCTTGCTCTGAAATCTGAACACGAGTGGAAAGAAAGTGATAAGATTTTTTTTCCTGGTTTTGATGTTGACTCAATGGGAAATGGGAGTTTTAGTTCATAATGGGGTGACCGAATTTCGAACAGAACATCACCAAGCTTGGATTATCTGCAAGAAACAAGTTCTTTTTCATTGGATTAATTCTGACTTCATATTCAATTAAAACTATTAGGTCTTACACAAGTTTAATTCAACAATTTAAAGACGGTATAAAAGATAACCAAATGAAGGTGATGTACTTCAATCAATAACTTTGAGATGTAGTTCATGATGTTTATGCAAAATTCAATAGCAATGGTGAAATTTAAATAAATACTAATTGCACAATAACAATAAAGAAACAAAGAAAAATTATTCAACTGCTCGTTTACATAAGGCCAATTTACAACGGCAGACTTTACACAATGGAAGCTTCCTAATTGAGAGCTAATTGCCAACATTTCTACTACAATCAAGGAGAAATCACTAATGGGTAGAGAGTTTGTTTGCCTAACTCTAGTCTTCTGTTGCAACCATTTTAGTAAAATTGTTAACAATTTTATAGTAGTAACTAAATTTGACAGGAACTCAAATATTCAAAAGTTTTGTAAGACATATTATGCATTTCTTTGATTTGATTTGATATCCACAAATACCCTTTTCCTTGTATGATTGGAGATGGTTTTGTTTATGGAGTTAATATTTTTTTTTTTTATCTTTTCATAACATACAATACTAAGTTGCTTTCTATTTTTACATTTTTTTTTATACTCCATGAATTGTTACATTTATGTGTTGCTTCTGATGCGCCTTGTTTTGGAATGTTATATATTAGTGTGTTGGGCTTGAGAATTTGTTGTGATACTTTTTTTCATGCATATATGCACGTAGGATTGTAGGATTGTATCAACAGCAGCGGAAACACAATAATCATCTAAGCATTCAAATTTACTAATTTGCCAAAATATAAAGCATACTTTTGCAAAAAAATTGGGTTTTAAGATATACCTCTTGTAGAACTTCTTCAAAGCTCCTTCTCCAGCTGCAATCTTCTCCATATCTTGTTGTAGACCACCTCAAGATCTTTTCCACTATTCTCTTGGTGCTCTAGATTGAGTTGTGAGACTCAAAACAAGCTTGAATCAAGGGATGAAGGAAAAAAGCTCACTGCAGCAACCTTGTTGAAGAACCATTCTTCAAACAAAATTTTCTCTAAAATTCACTATAGATTGCATGCTCGATTTTCACTCCAATTTCTTCATTATATTGCAGATCAACATGCAAAGAGAAGAGTTGCATGAGTTGCAGCTCATGAATGGAGAAGATAAGGCAAATATATTACTTCATGTGTGAGCTACTTAGGTGATGGATAATGGAAAAACTCTCTTTTCCATTTTGTGTTTTTGTTTTCCAATTTTTCAATTTTATCTAAAAAAAAAATTTTATTTAAAAAATATATTTGATTTTAAAAATAAAAAATTAATTAATTTAAAAAATTAATTATTAAATAAAACTTAATTAATTTAATATCAAATATTAAATTAATTTTAACACATATCCATCTTTATATATTTAAATCATATTTAAATATATNTAATATCAAATATTAAATTAATTTTAACACATATCCATCTTTATATATTTAAATCATATTTAAATATATAAATTCTCCTATTCCGTTTAATTCTAAAATTAAATATAATTATATCTCATATAATTACTAATTCCCTTAATTCTAATTTGAACATTTCAAATTAACTTATCACGCTATTCTATAGCTAGTCCGTTTAGTAGGAGACCTCGCAGACCTATAGATCATGGGCTCCAATGATTCGAGATTAATTGGCTAAACTCATTAGACCAAATTAATCCCCATTCGTTAATTAATGGGTCATTCCACTAAAACCCATAGTTGCACTCCCTCATTGTAGATATATTATGTCCACATGATTTAATCATAATCGGCAAGTCAACAAGTTGTTCCTCAAGTCTCTACTGATTCTCTAATGAATAACTGGTTTGTGATCTAATCATCAAACCAAACTTGAGAGGGTGGGGCCCCTTGTTCAAGACCTGGATTCAGTACTTGAGAGAACAACGTTTCTCCTATCCCTAAATCGAGTATGTGTGAACTCCGTCTTGCACCCTATGTCTCCAGCTATCTATCTGATCTTACCCCTGAAATTGGAGTCTTATTGAGCCGACACTATTGAGCCAGCCTTCAACTATGCAAATCTAAGGGCAATCCCGAATAAACAGAAGTTCATAATTAGCTCAGGATTAAGATCGACTTACCTAGGTCATCTAGATGAAATAGTCACTTTTAAACAGTAAATAACATTATAAAGTAAGAGTGACTTATTTCTTGATCCTGATCTTATGCAAACTCATTGCATAGGACGTCCCCACTCCTCATGTCATAACATGTACGAATTAGGATCACATCATATGTATCACTTTACAACTCTTTGTAACAACTTCAGAGTAGGCCGCATCTGATGGTGTTACCAAAATAAGTTACCCAACATAATTCATGTACCATAGATCATTTTGACTATTTACTCGAACCCGATCCACTTTTATGTCTACACATAAAGTTCAAGTACTCATACAATAGCCATGTCTCAGTTTATTTGGATTTAGATTTTCATACAATTTATGAGATCAATAACAAGTATATTGATTATAGAAAATGTTTATCATTTTACAAACTGCAAGTTTTTAGGACATAAAATCCAACAAGGATATGTAAAATAAAATATAGAGTGACATGCACAATATTGCTGCGAGCAAAATGTAATTGCTTGACAAAAACTGCAGACAAAACAGATGACTTTCATTGTTATATCTGCCATTAAAATGAGTTTGTTGAACAAAGGAATGCTATTGCATCCCAATCCAACCCAACCCAAGAGTAAAGAACTTTTTGAAAAAAAAAAAAAGCCAAAGGTCAAAGGAGCTCATCATAAAATCAAGATGAACACTGTATCTCTCCCCTAAAGATTCTACAATTTCAGTAGCAAAACAAAATATAGAGTGACATGCACAATATAGTTGTGAGCATGGAAAAATTGTGGATGCGATGGAACATTTGAAAAGAAGTTCAATTTTCACCAATACAAGGGTGAACAAATACAATTTTCTCAGATTTACCAAACAAGAGAAAGCAAAGCTGAAGCAATCGAAGGCAAACTTTGGAGAGAGCATTAACACACTAGTACTATAGAAAAAAGCCCTACAAAAACTTCACATTAAAACTAATCATATTAACCATATTTTCAATAAAGTTCTAAAAAAACCATACTTCTTTCTTCATGCCTTCAGGGAAGAACTTGTACGCCCCATAAAGAACTAAAACCCATCCAGTCCACACAATCACAAACTATGAATATAAAGTAATATATGCAGTGCTTATAGAAAAACAATGTAAGAAATGAATCAAATTAAATTCAAATTAACTTAGGATAATAATAGGTTAAGCTAATGAGCCATATGGAATAGGCAAGCTAATTCAAAGTGTTGAAGAGGTTGAAGAAATTGGCATTGTTACACAATCCCACTTCATACTTGGAATGGAACTAAGGAAAAACGTGTTATGAAACTTTATATTTAGTTTATCAAAATGATACCAATGAGAAATTGACCATTGAAGAAGCTCCAAAAGGGCACAAGTTGAAAACAGAGAAAAACTACTTATCTAATAAGTGTTTTGCCCCAAAATCGATTCCAAGCCTCACGCGAAGATCCCAACCTAAGCAAATCAACATTCTTCTTATTCAAAACATCGATTTACACATCAACGTTCTTCTAATTCAAAACATCTCCAATTGGCATATCTGATACAAAACCAAAGTTCGGAGCAGCTTAAGTATAATTCAAATGTTGGCTCAGTAATTAAGGGAACAGTTCGTGGTAAATACAACCATACATAGAGTTCAGAATCACAAATGTCGACCCCCAGAGGGGAAAGGGAAGGGAAAATAAGCACATCTAAGCGAAGGAAGAGAGAAAGAGTAGCGGAGCTAGAATCATAGTGTTGAATTAAGATCGGAACACTTATGAGTTTAATTGCAACCTCTTCATTCGTCTGTATATTAGTACCTGCGATGGAATTGAAGCATTAAAATCTAATTGTTGTAATAGAGCAGCATAAAGAGAAGCTAGAATGAAGAAAAACCAGACGAACCAAGATAGATCTCTCCGAAGGAGCCGCTACCAATCTTCCGGCCAAGGCGAAACTTATTGCCGACGCAAGGTCCCATCCGGGAAGGAAAAAGAAGAAAGAGAAGCATAGAAATGGAAGATGATTAGGAGAAGTTGAACATGGAATCGAAGGAATCGATGGAGTCGATGCTAAGAAGAGGAATCAGAGGTTCATCGATTAAGAAAGAAATGACGGAAAGCAAGAAATTGCAATTAGAGATATAGGGCAGGGCAAGGCAGGAATTTTGATTATCATTTCTTTGGTCACGCCATAGGACGGCTAGGTTTGGGTAGGTTAAAAACTTAAAAAAAAAAGTATGTTTTACTTAAAAGGGAAACAGAATTCCCAAAACTATAATCAATTTGACTATTCGTTTAGAATAAAAATAAATAAATATCACTTGTACATAACCTATCGTTTAGCTTCTGCGCCCATTGTTTACTTCCATCGTTTAGCGCTGACGCCTTATCGTCTAACACATCTGCCTATCGCTTAACATCATTGCCCAGCGCCTGCGTTATCACCCAACGCCCATCGCTAAGTATTCCGCCTATCATGTAGTGCGTCTACTCATTGTTTAGTGTAGCACAACTATCGTCTAGCTCTATCGTCCAGCTTCTACGCTTATCGTCTAGCGCTTTCACTGATCGTGCAGTACTTTGCCTAACGTATAGACCGATTGTCTAGCACGTCACTCCTCATCGTTTAACGCTGTGCGCATCCTCACGATCATCTAACGCATCCGCCTATCGTTTAACGTCATTGTCCAGCACCTGCGTCTATCGCCCAACACCTATCGCTTAGTATTCCACCTATCGTGTAGCTCGTCTACTCATCGTTTAGCATAGCACGGCTATCGTCTAGCACTATCATCCAACTTCTACACTTATCGTCTAGCGCTTTGATCGTGCAGTACTTACCTATGGTATAACCCGATCGTCTAGCGCGTCATTCCTCATCATTTAGTCGCACGCATCTTCACGATCCTAACCTTTCTCAAAGGTTTTTATTAACCTTCAATAAAAGGTGTAAATTTTTCAAAGAACTTATCAAAGCCTCCGATAAATGTATGTCTTTCTCAAAGGTATTTATTACCCTTCGATAAAAACTGCATATTTCTCAAAGGTTTTTTCAAAACCTCCAATAAATATCTTTTTCAAAGGTTTTTATTAACCTTCGATAAAAAAACATATATTTCTCAAAAGTTTTTCCAATACCTTCAATAAATGTATATTTTTCTAAAAAGTTTTTATTAACCTTCAATAAAAGGTGCATATTTTTTAAAAGACTTATCAAAGCCTCCATAAATGTATGCCTTTCTCAAAGGTTTTTATTACCCTTCAATAAAAACTATATATTTCTCACAGGTTTTATCAAAAGCTCCAATAAATATTTTCAAAGGTTTTTATTAACCTTCAATAAAAGGTGCATATTTTTCAAAGGACTTATCAAAATCTCCAATAAATGTATTGTCTTTCTCAAAGGTTTTTATTACCCTTTGATAAAAACTACATATTTCTCAAAAAAATTTTCAAAACCTCCAATAAATATATATCTTTTCCAAAGGTTTCTATTAACCTTCAATAAAAAAGTACATATTTTTCAATGGTTTTTCCAATACCTTCAATAAATGTATATCTTTCTCAAATGTTTTTTATAGCCTCCGATAAAAGATTGTCGAAATAGCTCAATTTTCTTGTAGTGTTAACATCTATCACAAATGATTTAGTTAGGATTAACATAAAAAATTGTATAAAATATAAGAAAATGAGTCGACTAGAAAAAAATGTCATTGTCTATGAGTAATAGATAGTGAATGTCAGTGATAGACATTGATAGATGTCTATCAGTATCTATTGCTAATAGACAATGACATTTTACTATATTTTAAAATATTTTCAGCAATTTTTTCATTTAAATCAATTATCCTAAATATAAAAAGATAGAAGATTATTTAGATACAAATTTGGAGAAATTTCAAATTAAGAAACGAAATTTATCCCAAAATATCCGCATAGAAAGAGAAACTTAATTTACATTGAATATTCAGAATGGAAATCGATACGGCTCGAATTATGCATTTGATAAATTAAATACAATATAACTAACAAAGTATATAGTGTTAGATTAATTACAGTGCAATTAAAGAAACTGTTAATAGCATTTTAGATTTAACGTAAAATGAATTCACATGCGTCACATACATTTTGCTATAATTTGAAAAGTTCTATGTTTTATTATATTTCCATAAATGAAAATACAATTTGTGCTACAAAACCCAATTTCTGTGCAAACATTATATAAACTAGACTGAGGATGTTATGAATATGCAGCCTATCTTTCTAAAGAAAACATTGTCTAAATGATATGTGACAAGATTCATTGTACAAAAGCTAACATTCATGTTACAAAACAAAAACAAAAGGTAATAGAAAACTACACTTAAAACAAAGCCAGACATCCTGCCTGTTTTATTTTACCAAGAAGATACATAGAGAGGTGAGAAACCCTTACAAAAATACACACCTAATTATTTTCTCCACTAACAGAAGAATTCCATAACATAATATAAAAAGGAGAGAAGGAAATTAGGAATAAAAACCAGCTCAACTATTCAATAACATACATTAATGTTTTTTTTTTTTTTTAATGTTTTTTTAATTTTTTTAATTTAATTTTATTTTTTTGCTAACTTTGCTCAAACTCCTCGAAATTGTCTTTTTTTCTTCTCTGTTTTTTTTATGGAAGTCCTCGGTGTTTGGTGTGAGTGCTTCTCCTATAAACAATGACGAGAAATCTGTCATTAAAATTCATATAATATGCAATTTGAACCAACATTAAACATCTAAATTAATTTGGTCCATAAACTTTAAAACATCGAATATATGTAAGTGTTTGATGTACTTATCATTTTACAAATAACATTGAAAATTTTCAGGTTTCTAGAAGATAAAATTAATTTTAAATTTTCTCTAAACTTATAATTTAACGTAAGAAACGAATGAGATTAATGCATAGAAATATCTCCATAACCAATTATCTCACATCCAAAATTTTCAACAACGTTCATCACTCTTGGAATCTGAGAGTTGAAAGAGAGTGTAATTAACCTTTGAAGTTTGTTGGTAATTGGGAAGATTGACACACTCCTTAGCATTAGCAACCATCATCTCCCATAGTTTCTTTGGGACTTTGTTGCCAAGCAACTGTACAAAATTGTTCTTTAATCTTGTTTTTTCAATAAAGTTTAAGGTAAATAAACGGATTTTGAATGTATAGGCTAACCTTTTTAAAAGTGGTAGGACCCTTTTCTTGGTATGCCTTAAAGAAGTCACCCACATTTTTTATGCCTTCAGAAGATAAATTTTTGTGATATGTGCCATCTTTTCTGATCCCTTCCAATCGCCATACTTCATCTTCGCTACTCGGAGGATGATGCTTCTTGTACACTATTGTTGTAATGGAAAGAAAGTTATGAAATGTGATCTATAATTAGAGGAGAGAGAATATATATTTGAGTAGAATGGATTTAATTGGTTAAATTTTATATGTTGGTCAAACTTATTTTTTGTAGAAATCTTATTCCATTGAAATTATTAAATTAATAGGTGAATTAGATAAAATGGAATAAAATTGCAACACAATGCTCATAGTCAAAATTGATAAATTAATTAAATTAAAAGTTTAAAAGTCCCAATTATAGATATATAAATTAACAAATCTAAAGTCAAAATGGATGTTTTACAAAAATATCTTAATGATGCCAATACAATGTGGTAACTTCTCAGTAACATTTAAATACAAATTCAAATTATTAAAACCTACACGCCCTCTAATATTTTTGTAAGCGTACAAAATTATTAGATACATCGTGATGGCTTCGTCGAATAGTTTGAATGAACGGAGAGATGTTACCTTCACCTCGGTTATCTAAGACTCTAAAGGTTGAGAAACTGCTACGCGAATGTGTGAAAACATGGCTAGAATTTTGTCATCTTTAATCTCGACTCCCAATCGAAACTTCTTAGATTTGATCCAACTAGAATTATCAGTGATGGACAAAGAGTGAACGGAAGCAACTCCATTTTTCAAAATGAGATTCAGATCATCACCAACTATTAAAGGTCTTTTGCCATCTCTTGGATACAAAGGATGATGTTGTTGTTGGCCGGGAGAGCAGTCGTGATCGCCGTCGAGAAGGAAGAACTGAAGCCGAGCTGATGAAAGAAGACCAGTGGAGACAATGGCATTGGTTGT